>NW_024346980.1:414301-421184 GCF_902729225.1 Pteropus medius
TGTCCTGCCCCCCTGCTGGGTAAAGGGACCTCCGACCCCCGTCCGGCCCTGAGGCTCACCTCTCCTCCACACTGGCCCCTTGCCGCAGCAGCTGTGTTATCAGGCCCAGGTGACCCCTCCACACGGCCTGCAGCAGGTGCCCCCGGAAATGTGGGGCGACTGGCCCCTCTGTCCCTGCTCCTGGGGCCTCCTCGGAGCCCAGCTCCATCCACCTGAGCTCCTGCTCCGCCCCTGCCTCTGCTGGGTCCTGCTTCCCCGGCTCTGAGCCCCCAGAGTCCATCTGGAAAAAACAGGAATCCCACATGGATGCTAGGGGCCCCTGACCAACAGAGACCCCCCCAGGAACCAGACTGCCACCTAGGCTTGGCTCTCAGTTACCCCCAGAGGGAGCCCGCCCAAGGACAGTGTCCTGTGGCTGGGAGTCCTCTCCAGGCAGACCCTGGCCTATCCACAGCCAGGGGGCACTCACTCTCAAGAAACTCCTGAAGGCGTGGAGGTAGGGGTGTCTGCTGGGAGTGGCGGGCTGGAAGGCTTGAGCTGCAGTGGCCCCTGTGCCTCCTGGGGCCAGGCTAAGGGCCGTGTCCCCCCACTGTTTACCCAGCAACCGGAGAGGCCCTGCATGTCGGCCATAGCCCCTGCCCTGGCACCTGTCCGCCCCTGCCAACTGCCAGAGCCTTGGGGCTTGGCCGCCCTCCCAGGAGAGAAAGGCCAGGCAAGCAGGAACACGCCCGTGGACTGCAGCGCCTCCAAGGCGCACAGCCTTAGACAGCCCAACTTGCCACCCCCTTAGGCACACAGCTGCCTTCCCATGAGCCTCTCCTCAGGCCCTGCCCCTCACCCCCACTGCAGATGGGTCACCTGGATTCTGGGGCTGTGGGGCAGAGTGGGCTCGGGTGAGGGCCTGGCCCTACCTTCCCATCCCCCAGTCCCTGGGGAAGGCCACCTGTCTAGAACCCTGGTGGAAGAAGGAAGTGTGGCTGGTCGTGCCGCCTAGCCCCTTTGGCTGCCGCTTGTGACTGTCCACCAGGAGGCAGCACAGCTTTGGAGCTGTTGCTACCACTCCAGACCCCTCCAGCCCCCACCCTTGGCGCCCAGGGATGAGGGGTCCTGAGGGTCCCGCCCTGCTCTGCCCTCCCTGCTGGGGGCAACACAGCCTTGGCCCCTCTCCAGCCTTAGCAGCAGCCCTTCCGGGTGCCAGGTCCAAAGAATGGGCCTCCAGGCAAGGGGCCGAGGGGCCTGTCCCACCACTGAGCCACAGGGACCCGGCCCCATAAGCCTCAGTCACTCAGCTCAGACGTCACCTCCCCAGAGGGGCCTTCCAGTTTGATCACCAATCTGAACCAACCTTGTCCCCACCCGTTTTATTTTCTTCTTAGCACTTATCACTCCAGGAAGGTGTCTATTTTATTTCGAATGTCTGCCTTTGTCTTCTGGAATGAGGCGCCATGAGGGCATGTCACACAGGCTGGCAGATTCAGCTGGTAACAGGCTAGCACTCTGGGTGGGTTCAGACACTTTACTGCTCAAGTAGCCAGGAAAAGCGAGGGCAGCAAAGGTGTCAGCTCCCTGTGTCCCCCATCCTGCAGGATGACACTGAAGAGCGGGGCAGACGACAGGTGGCATGGGGGCACAGGGGCACCCCGTGGCTGAGGGGCCACCTCTACGCTGCAGCTGCATCCTGGGGGCCCTGGCGGAAGGTCTCATACCCCACGAGAGCCAGCGAAGCCCAGGAACTGCCCCTTGACAGCCTTCCCGAGGGCGGAAGGCCGTGGGAACCAGCCGCGTGCCAATTTTCCCCGTTGTCCCAAGGCCTGAGGCGTCGCAGCTTGCCCCCTGGCTTCTGAGGCTCTATGCCAGGCTGTCAGAACCCGCTCAGAGCCGCCCCCTGCAGGCCAGAGGCCTCTGTTGGCCTCACTCCCCACCAAGTGCACAGAGCTTAGAGCCCAGCCTGGCACACAGTGGGAGCTCTTGAGTGTTGAGTGAGCCACCTGCGGAGGGGGTGGGCTTAGAAAGGAGGTAAGACAGGCATCCCCACCGTCTGAACTTTCTCCAAATGTTACTGTGCGCAACATCGGTTGCCCCGAATCCACGCTCTGAATAAATAAACTGCTGCTATAAGATCTTGGCGAGAGTGTGGCAGTGAAACAGTTGAGTAGCGTATGTGTCTGGCGACAGGGTGCAGCGTGAGCTACAGGGAGCCTCAGCTATTGTCCTGACCGGGGCCTGTCTCAGGCTCGTGTTCCTTAAAGGAGCCCTGCTATCGCTGTCATCGGCCCCCCTTCGTACGTGTTGGAAGAGGGGCGGTGAGCCTGAGAGGCCTGGACCATGTCAGAAGAAAAAGTTGGAGGGGACAGGTGACTGCAAAGAAGGTGTGAAAGGAAGACGCTGGTATCCGACTCTGCATGGCCTTCTCCACAGACGACCTTCTCGTGAGTTTGTGCGTCAACTCGTTACGTAAGGGGTATTTTCAATGCTATGCATTATGCGAGGAAACGCTGGGGGTCTCCGTGTCAAGAGTCCTTTAGTGATATTTGGGGAAATTAGTTGGGGTTTTCAGAGGGACGGGGAATCATTCCCCCCGCCCCCCGAAATAGCGGAATACGAGCTCCCACTGTTTTCAGGACGGATTGATTTCTGACACGAAGGGCGCTGCCCTGGCAGCTGCTGTTGCTGAGTGCCTACTGTGTGCTGGGTCCCACGCTGGGTGTTTCACACGCATTGCCCTCGTGCCCTCTCAGCAGCCCTAGGATGTAGGCACCCAGCGTCTTCCCTGGTTTTTTTATTTATTTTATTTTTTTTATACTTGGTCTTCCTAGGTGGTCTCCCATCCAAGTACTAACAAGGCCCGACCCTGCTTAGCTTCCGAGATCAGACGAGGTCGGGCCCGTTCAGGGAGGCATGGCCGTAGACTTTCCTGTTTTTTCGAGGCTGAGAGGGGCCAGGTTTGGCGATGAGGGGACCAGCAGGAGCTAGGGCTGGGAAGTGGGGTGGGTGGTGACCGCTAACTGACAGCTACTGATGTGGCAGTTGTCAGAGTCAAGACCTATGAAATGAATTCATTGTGTGGGGGAGAGGGCGGGACCAGGAGGGAGGGGAGCCCAGTGCCAGGCCTTAGGGACAGCTGTGCAAGCCCTGACCAGCGCACACAGAGCTGGCTAGGGAGACCGGCCAGGGCCAGAGCTGTGGTCGCCTGGCAGAGAGAGGTCCAGCCTGGCAGTGGGGTAACTGAGGCAGGGGCGTGGTCCTGGAGACCGATGGTCAGGACTGGACCTACCTCGGCCAGGGTCCTGCCCTCCAGCTGGGTCCATTACGTGACTGCTGGGGTACGAGCCGGGATCTGACCTAGGGACCTGGGGCTGACCCTGGCGGCCTCAGGCCTGTCGTCTGACTACCGCTGGGAGCCTACCAGGCCCACTGCCTGCGACAGCATGAGTGAGCAGGGAAGGGAGACAGAGGAGGACGAAGGAGGGGGTGTTTCAGACACAGCACCCATGCTGCCCCAAAGGCTTCCTGACTGCCAGGCGTCCGCCCCGATATCAGCAGGGTGGGCAGGCCTGGCTGCCCGAGGCCTTGGGCCCCTGCTGCTGCCCAGCCGGGTTCTGGCAGGCCTCCTGCTCCTCCTGCTGCCTGCGGCCGTGTTCCTGCTGGTACTGCTGCCGGCAGCCGCCCCCGTCTACCTGGGATTCCTGTGCCACTCAAAGGTGAGCTGAGCCCAACGTGGGTAGGTGCACTGGCCGGGGTCCCTGGGGAGTGGGGTCCTGTGGAAGTTCAGGGCCCTGGGCCTGAAGGTGAATCTGCCCTCCTCTGGCATGGCCCCCTGGTCCCCAGAGACACATGTGCCCTCGCCAAGAGCCCTTCTCTGCCAAACCCTCCCCCACTGGCTGCAGCAAAAGAAGGGCTTTTGTTAACCACTGGGGGACAGCTCTCTACCCTCCCCTGAGGCTTCCCAGCCTTGTACCAGGCAGAGGCCACCGGAGCCTGGACAGCTGGGCAGGGTGGAAGGAGGAGAAGATGAGGATATTGTCCAATTTCACCATTCCACAGCCCCTCCAGCCCTCGCGCCTTCATACATTGCTTGCCACCCACCTCTCCTGCCCTGGGCTGGGTTTCTCCATGTGGAATGGGCTTGGTCTGGGGCAGGGAAGGCGTAGGCAGATGGGCCCCGTGTCCCCTTTCTGTAGGCATAAGGCAGGGGAGGGGGATTCAGCACGGGGCCGCAGAAGAGAAGGTGACGCCAGCTGGTGATACCCACAGGTCGCGGCTTAGGTCAGATGCCCGCATAGGGAAGCGGGAATCGCGCAAGGGGGGACAGGACGGAGGGGTGGGAATTCTGAGCCTCCCTTCAAGGGCTCCTGCTCTGGGCATTTACCGCTTGGGTCCGCGTCCCCCATTCTTGGCTCAGAAATTCCAGACCCACATGGGCCCCAAGCCTCCCAGCTCCGCCAGACCTCAGGCCCCGCCCCCTCCACGCCTAGCCCCTGGCAGTCCGTTGCCAGGCCCCGCCTCGTCCCAGGCCACTTGCTTCCAGGCCCCGCCCCAACTGATTGCCCACTCCACCCCAGTTCTCCCGCTCACTGTCCCCCCCCTCCTCCCGGCCCACCCGGTCCCCCGGCCGCCCAGGCTCCGCCCTCCTGAAGCCCGCCCCGCCTCCAGGTGCACCCGGCGCCCCGCCCCGCGTGCCACGCGCTGCTCTCGGACCGCAGCTCTGCGACGCTCGTGGTGTTGGGCTTCCTCTCGCTGCCTCCGCTGCTGGTACTCGCCTCGGCCGCCCGCGCCCGCCTGGCCCGACGCCTCCGCTCGCTGCTGCCGCCCCCCACTTGGACCCCCGGGCCCTGTCACCACCCCGACGGGCAGGAGCAGCTCTGTGCCTGTGTGTGATCCCCAGAGACCCTTCAAAGGACGCGAGACCTCCAATCCAGGGAGGCCCCCGAACAACCCCCGGGATCCCCATAAGGTGGCCCCAGGCCGGCGAGCTCGAGGTCTGCGTTCAGGTCCATCCAGCCGGAGAAATAGCATGTGTGCCTCAGGGCTCGTGCGCAGTGCTCCGAGTGGCCGCGAGATGGCACCGGCCTCCCTCGGACCGGCGTTGGCCCTTCCCCAACTCCACCAGGCACCGCTGCTGCAGCCAGGCTGGGAAGCGCCCAGGAGGAGGGATGGCTTTCAGAGAAGGGGCGCCTGGCCGGGCTTGGAAAAGGCGGCCTTCCTGCCTTCCGCTGTGGCTGCCCTGAGCTCCTGCTCCCTCACAAAGGGCTGCCCCAGCGGGCCTCCAGCGAATTCAGAGGTACTGACACCTCCGCACTCCACCTGCGCGCATGTTTCCAGAAGGTCAGCAGTGGCCTCCAGCATCAGGGCTGGCAGGGCTCAGCCTGTGACCAGGGTTAACATTTAGACGGGCACTAGAGTAAGGGTTGTGCGTTCTCTCTAGATAACTTCAAGATCTTCGGTCTTTCTCCTGTGCTTAAGCATGTTTTCAGTTGTGGATGTGTGCTTAACGATCCATTCGCTGCATATACACAGTGTTTCCAGACCCTGGTGACTCACATATTCCATCAGTTCTGGAAGATTCCCAACTATTAGCTCATCAATTCTGCCTCTCAGTCACTGCACCTGTTCTTTCTTGAGGACACCTATTAAATGAATGCTTTACCTTTTCCTTTTCCTTCCACGTCGATTCCTCTGTTTTGTTTTCCATCTCGTCTCTCTGTGCTGCATCTGGGCAATTCCTTCATCTCCCTCTTCTAGTTCACTAATTCGTCTGTTGATTAACTCGTGGATTTAATTTTAAATTAGTAGAGTCTACCTAAACATTATACTTGCTTCTTTTTCAAATCTGATCGTTTTTAATGGTCTCTTGGTAGCATGCTCAATCTTTGGACTCCAGCTTCGATTTTTCGAACATTCCACATAGTTATTTCATATTCTGTACCTAAGAATTCCAACGTTTTAGTCTTTGGGGAGGATCTCTAAATTTGTTGTGTTGTTTCTGCTGATTCTCACTAATAGCATTTCTTTGCATGTTTGCTAATTGTTCGTTGTCAGCCCACACCTGTGAAAATTCTGAGGCTGTGTCCCGCCCCGTGAGGACTGCCTTTGGGAGGCACCGCCAGCCCCGACTGCCCCCTAGGGGCCTAACTTGGTAACTGCAGCGCGGTGCCCACGCTGGCTTCCCGGCCCGTGGTGTGGCTCTCCCGCCCCAGTCCTCTGCTTTCCGTCTGTTTTCGTGCATCATCCTGGGTTTCTGCTCATTATCCTTCTGTTTGTTTACTTACGTTCAGGGTTTAATTTGGGGGGCCCAGAGTCTACTTGTAGCTGAAGGCCTCGTAAAGGATTTGGCCCGGTGGGACTCTGCCTGGGACCAGCAAGGTCAGGGCCCAGGTGTGCCCAAAGGTCAGGGCTTAGGGTTCAGGCTATGACCAGGGTCAGGGCTCATTCCATGGCCTTGAGCAGAGCCTGGTGTGTGGCTGGCTGTGGTCCAGCAGGAGTCCGCCTGGTTTTCCAGTAGTCTGTGCCCAGCTCTCATGCCGGTCTCAGTCAGACCACCTGGCCAGTCGCCCAGCTGCAAGGAAAGCTTCCCCGGGGCCAAGGCCAACCCCCCCACCCCCCCACCCCCGCCGCCACCTAGGGCTGGGCAGGCCCTGGCCAGGCTTGAGGACGAGGACTCTCCTGAGGATCCGCCTGGCCCTGGAGTCATGAAAACAACAGCTGGGCCTGGTAGGGGTGGGGAGCCGAGGTGGGGAGCTCAGCTGCCCCAGCCCAAGGGCTCCTAAGGTGTGTCCCAGCATCCCACAGAAGTCCTGCCTCAGCCTAGCTCTGTCCCTGCTGCTCACAACACCTGTGGGGGCATGTGGGCGGTTCACAGGAGGGGCCTAGGGGTCTGCATGCT
>NW_024346980.1:421195-486999 GCF_902729225.1 Pteropus medius
GGCCTAGGGGTCTGCATGCTGCGGGCTGGGGGCTGGGGGAGAAGGAGGGCCTTGGTCTTTTGTGTCCTAGGTGGTCTTCCTTTTGGACAGGCTCCTGGTAAGGGGGAGGAGGCCTGGGCAAGGTGGAGGCAGGGCCCTGGCCCTTCAGCCACAGGCTCTCCGTCCTCAAGGCCTGTCATTCAGACAAACTTTCCCATTTCTATCCTCCTCCCTGGGCTGGATCCCACAAACCTCTGCCCCTAAACCTTTACCCAGCATGGAGCCCACGACGGAAGCCCCTCTTCCTGGGCCTTAACCCCCCAGGCACAGGCCCCAACCTGATGCTTCCCTCCCCAAGAGCCCCCTCAACCCCAGCCTGGAATGGCCCACTTGCCACACCCTAAGGACCTCGGAGTGCTGGCCTTGCCCCTTCCGCCCATCCAGGGGCCCAGACTCCTCAGGAAACAGGCGCTGGACTACTGGGTCAGCCAGGCAGAGGCCTCCCCTCGGAGCACCCAGGTGCCCAGGCCCCTGCCCTGTAAGACTGTGCCACCTGTAGCGGCCTTCACACACCTGTGAGTGCACGTGTCTCTGCACGTTTGTGCATTGTGTGTGTGTGTGTGTGCAGGTGCGTCCATGTGCTCTGGGGGGCTTCCATGCACCTGTGTGTGCACATGAGTGCATGTGTGCGTGTTTGTGCATCGTGTGCGTGTTTGGGCTTGTGCGTGCATCTTTCCTGTCTGTCTCCCCTCAAGCCTTGGGTGGGGCCTTGTCCCAACTCCACAAGCGTGGAGACTCTGCCAGGTTCCCTGACCTGCCCAAGGTCATTTATTCATTCACAAAGTGTTTCCAGGGAGCTCAAGCATCTGCAGGCACGCCCTCAGACAGCGGTGAGCAGCTAGGAGGAATCGGGGGACTTGGTCAGTTCCATCCCTGGAGCGTGGGCCCACCCAGGCGTGTAGGCCAGGCAAGGGCGCTGGGCAGGAACTGAGCTGGGGTGGGTAGGTTGGGTAGCAAACAGGCAGAACCTGGTGCTGGCTCTGAGGTCCAAAGCCCCTACACCCCTTGGTCCCACTTCTACCTCTGGGGAGTAGCCACCAAGCTTTCGACACAGGTCTGTCCATCCTTGCTCTCTCTTTCCCCATGCAAGCCTGTCTGGACCCTGACTGGGGCTGGGGTGGGGTGCTACGGTCACCTCCCTGTGACAGAAGGTCCCAGCAGAGGGCACCAAAGCGTGGCGTCCCACCTCGGGAGGACGCCAGTGTCAGTCCTTGCACAGGCTGAAAACCCAGAAGCTTTCCCAGGAACTTTCTCTCGCCTCCCGGCCCTGCATAGCAGGCTCCACCTCTGACCGTGGCTACCAGGCATGTCCTTGGAGGCCCAGCATCGGCCCCCACTCTTCCCCTTGCCTACCCCATGGAGGCCCTACAGCCAGTGCCCACCCACCCTTTCTGCCCCTCAGGCCTCCTGACTGCTCTGGCAAGGGCGGCCTGCCTCCACCCCAGGGGCTTAGCACTTCCCGTATCTCCTGCCCCCTGGCCTGACGCGGCCCCTGCCCTCCGTGGGGAAAATAAGTAGACAAGCACCTTTGCAAGCACACCAATACGCGTCCCCCTTCTCACCTAGCAGAGCTGGGAGGACAGGGGCTCTGCCCAGTGACTGTGTGTCCCCACTACAGAATGGAGCATGTGGCCAGGCCCAGCACAGGGATGATGAATGAATGCAGACAAGGTGGTAGCCACCCAATGCCCAGGCTGCCCACCCCAAAGCTGTCTTCCTTGCCACCCTGGCAGGGCAACTGGGTAAGGGTCAGCTCTGGGGCCACAGGGTGCAGGCCTGGGCCCCTGGGGAGTAGACACAAGGACCTGCAGACCCTCCCCCGGGACCAGTCCTCAGGCCCTGGCAAGTCCCTGACCACAAACAGGCAGGTTGAGTCTAGAAGAATGTGTGGGTGGGGCAGCTGGGTGGGCGGTGGACGGGGCCTCTGGGCCCTGTTGCTCTCAGCTGCCCCCTCCCTCTGTCCCACTTACCGTTGTGGGGCGGAGTAGGGGGCCTTGGCTTGCCCCACACCCCTGCCCCAGGCCTGCGGCAGGCAGCCACCCCCTTCCCTGTTTCTGTCCCTCCCCACAATGTCTGCGCAGGTACATGTTGAGATGCCAGCAATGTGAGAATCAGCAGCACAGGGAATCCCCTGGCCAGAGGCGGGGCCCAGCCCATCTGCCCTTTAGGCCCCGCGAAGTGCCGGAGGCTGGGGTCAGGGGTGAGGTGGGAGGCCCAGGAGCTGCCCTTTTCCCTGCGGTCAACATGACCACAGTGAGCTGGGGACAAAAGGCCCTTATTCTCTTCAGAGGCCTGGAGTGTGCGGGGGAGGGAGAGTGCGAGGCGCGGTGGGGGCAGGGTGGCGCCTGCAGAGAGCAGTGCCCCTGGGTTTCCGGGAACCCCCTCCACCTGCCCCTGGACAGGCAGGCGGAGTGGGCCAACTCTGGGAAGTGATGTGCAGGGGACTCCCAACTGGGCCAAGGCCGTGGGGGGCAGGGCCAGACTGCTCCTTCCTCCTGGTCCCCAGGACGCCAGGACCGGGCTGGGCCAGCGGGGAGTGGGGAAGGGTGAAGCCTGGGGGCCAGGGCTTGCTCTGTCCTTCTCTGTCTGTTCCCCTTCAGAGGGGAGCTTTCCGGGCCATTATGCTTGTGCTTCCTCTGGCGTCTGCCTGGAGCACAGGCCTGGCCCTGACCCCACACCCTGGGGACTCGGTCTGCCATGTCTTCCCCGAGGGTGGCGAAGGACACAGGAGGTGCTGACAGCAGGGTGGTGGGCAGGAGCAGCATCTCGGGAGGCAGGGTGCCTCGGGCCGGGGTAGGTGACAGCCTGGCGTGAGCAGCAGAGGTGGCAGGGCAGAGCTGAGCAGGAACCCCTGGCCAGGGCAGCTGGCGGAACTCGGGCCAGGCTGGGTAGAGGCTCCAGCTGACAACAGAGACTGGGCCCCATCCTGTCCCTTCTCTCTGTGACGGAGAGGCTGGGGCGCTGAGGGCGGCTGCTTCCTTGAGGGCCTGCGTCACAGCCAAGAAGACCCACTCAGTTTTTCCAGAAGGGACGGAAAGTTCCCCGTCAACCCAGCAGCACAGGCCTTGGTGTGACTGTGGGCCCGCCTGCAGACAGGAGTGGGGTACAAGCAGGGAAGCCGCTGCCTTGTCGTGGGGGACCCGCCATGGCCCAGCTCCTGCCACGGGCCGTGGGTGCCTAGAGGGACGGAGGGTGAACCCAGAGGTGTTCGCACGTGTGTCCGCGGTGGGCCGCCCCGGGCCGGGGCTGTGGCTGCCTGAGGGTGGTCTCCCCTCGCAGCCCCATCTCCTTGGCCGCCTTGGTGCACCTTTCTTGCTGGGGGGTTGGGGGCCAAGCGGGGTCTCTCTGGGCATACACCCTGGGCTTGGGGTCCAAGCCTCCTGCTCCCCCCACAGGGCTCAGGCGGAAGCGCCAGGCAGGTCCCGGTCCCTGCCACAGCCTGAGGTCGGTGGAACGGAGCCAGCGCAGCCACTGCCAAGATTCCCGGGGAGGGGCGGGGCGGCGGGGACACGGCTCTCCGCTGGTTCCTGCTTCGGCTCCTCAGGCTCAGCTGAGCCGCTTCCTTTTTTAGGCAAAGTGGAGCTCGGCCTGCCTCACGGCCGCCCAGCCGGTCGGCATCTCACCTGCCAGAAAGGGAGGAAGGAACACCACTGAGTCCCATCCGTCCTCCTCCGAGAGCATCCTCTGGGGAGGGTGGCGAGGGAGGGGACATCCCGGTGGAGATGCCCCCCGAGCTGCACAGAGAGGAGTGGCTGGAGAGGGCAGTGGTACCCCACAGGAAAGTGTCTTAGGAGTGAGGGGCGAGGCTCTCCTGGACCTCAGCTCCCACCCGGGGGACACTGCCCCGCCCCACCTAAGGGCAGGAAATCTGCCCCTTGGGATGCCCCCTGCATTCCAGCTGCCTCAGGTCCCAGGACACAGGACCCAGCAGTGAGGCCCCTCTAGAGGGGGCTCAAGGGAGTTGCAGGGGGTCTGTCCGCAGTCCTACTGTTTGACCTCAGCCCAGGCCTGGGCCCCTTGAGCTGGGTATATGGAGACAGCAATAGGCCTACCATGGTCGCCCTGGACAGGGCCTGAACGGGCCATCCCCAGCTCCCATGCCTCTTCCTCCAGGAAGTTAGGTGGGGTGGGAGTTTTTTGTTTCCCAAGAAGCCCCCGCTTCAAATGTCTCAGGCTTCTGTCCTACGTCCAATGCCTTGCGTCCTTTCTAAGTTCAGCCCCTCCAATCCCTGTCGGTCAGTCCTTGGGGACACAGGTCCCAGCCCCCGGACACTTCCCCCTCCCCAAGCCCTGTGGTTGAGGCCAGGGCCAGGGCCTAGTTGGTGGTTCGTTGTTCTTATGTCGCCCCCACCCTCTCACACCCACTGGGTCCTCTTGGGCCGGGCCTCAGGGACTCCCAATCCAGCGGAGACATGGGCGGTGGACTTGGGGATGACCGGCTTGGTGGCTCCGTGTCCGAGCATGTCGGGGGCAGGGGACAGGGGGCAGGGCACACCATGCAGCCTCACGGCCGGATGGGGAGACTGCGGTGTCTCTGTGCATACACGGCTACGAGTGTGTGTCGCTTTCGCATCTCGATGAGCACTGTGTGTTGCTGCGCGTCCGGGTGCCTCCACGCGCTCCCCCCCCCGCCGCCCCCTCGCCTCCGGAGTCTGCATCTGGGCACGCGGCTCAGTGCGCAAACCGGGGCGGGGCCTCACGTGGGGCGGGGCCTCGACGGGCGGGGTTTCCAGGGGGCGGGGCCCTGGTCCGGCCGGTGCGCAGGCCGGAGTTGCCGCCCAGGAGGAGCGAGCGGCCAGCGGAGACCGAGCGCCCCCCGTCCCGTCGCGCGCGATGCTGCCCTGGACGGCGCTGGGCCTGGCCCTGAGCCTGCGGCTGGCGCTGGCGAGGAGCGGCGCAGAGCGTGGTGAGTGCGGCGCTCGGCGGGGCCGGGCTCCGGCTCCCCCTGCAGCCCCCGCTGCCCGCGCGCGGCCGTCGCTCCTCTCCCGCGGCCGCGGGTGGGCGGGTGGGCCCAGGTGCCCCAGGCGGCTCGGCCAAGCGCAGGGACGTGGGGGCAGCCGTCTGCCCCGTCGTCTCTGCCTCATCGTGGGGCCTGGACGGGAGGGGGAGGTGTTTGTCTGGAAGGCGGCCCCTACCTCAGTTTCCTTCTCCTTGGAATAACCCTTAGAAGAGGGGTGACAGGAAGGTTGGAGTCGCCCCACTGGATTGGAGAAAACCGAGGCCGCAAGGCCCAGACCAGAATTGAGATGCCCCAGTGCATGGCCCAGGGGTGCAGGAGCCGATCCTTCCCGGCTCTCAGGGGTACCGGTCAGGAAGGGGGAGGCCCGGGAGGCGGTGGTGGGACCCTCAGTCTGCTGCATCAGGTAACTTGCTTCCTGAGTCCAGATGGAGCAGTGGACGGGGCCAGGGCAGGGATGACATCACCACAAGTGGGGTTAAGACTCCAGCCTGGCCATCTGGGCTGTGGGAGGGGCCGCAGTGCTGTCTCCCCCACCCGCCCACCCCGCGCCTTCCTCCCAGCTGCTTTGCACCCCCTCCCCCATGGCCCACCTGTCGCCTTACCTAGAAGCTGGGCTCTGTGGCTGAAGTCCAGGCTGGGGGAGCAGCCCCCCCAGCCCAGTGGATCCACCTGTCACTCCTGCGGACGGGTCAGGACCCTTGGCCCAGCCCTGTGGGCCAGCTGCTGAGGAGAGAGCGTGGGGACTCCTGGGGGTAGCTAGCTCTCCTTCACAGCTGGGAGGTGAGCCCAGGGAGCACCCCGGTAAATGGCCGGCGTGCAGAGCTGGGACCCACTGAGAGTATGGGCCTCTCGTGGGCTCAGGACCCCTCTGCCCCCCAGGACCTTAGGGGTGGGACTGAGCAGGCTTTCAGGGCCTACTGTCCAGCTCAGGAAAAGCTCAGGCCCTGGAGGTTCCGCCCCAGGTGTGGGGCTGTCTGGCGGCCACTACCTGGGGCTGAACCCTCCCCGTCTCCCCCAGGTCCCCCAGCGTCAGCCCCTCAGGGGGACCTGCTGTTTCTGTTGGACAGCTCGGCCAGCGTGTCTCACTATGAGTTCTCCCGAGTTCGGGAGTTTTTGGGGCAACTGGTAGCACAACTGCCCCTGGGCCCCGGGGCCCTGAGTGCCAGCCTGGTGCACGTCAGCAGCCGGCCACACGCCGAGTTCCCCTTCAGCCAGCACAGCTCAGGTGCAGCTGTCCAGGACGCCATACGTGCAGCAGCCCAGCTCATGGGCGACACCAACACTGGCCTGGCGCTGGCATATGCCAAGGAACAGCTGTTTGCTGAAGCAGCAGGTGCCCGGCCGGGGGTGCCCAAGGTACTGTTGTGGGTGACAGATGGCGGCTCCAGCGACCCCGTGGGGCCCCCAATGCAGGAATTGAAGGACCTGGGTGTCACCGTCTTCATCGTCAGCACGGGCCGCGGCAACCTCCTGGAGCTGTCCGCCGCCGCCTCGGCCCCTGCTGAGAAGCACCTGCATTTCGTGGATGTGGACGACCTACACATCATCACTCAGGAGCTGAGCGCCTCCATTGTCGGTAGGTGGGATGACAGAGTCTGGGGGACCCCAGCAAAGGTCCAGGAAGAGAGCTGGAGTGAGACTGGGAGGACCTCGTGTGTCTGGAGCAGGGGCCAGGGGTGAGGGACTGTGCTGCTCTCCAGGGCTTCCTCAGGGAGGTGACCACTGCGTGCCCCACCAGCTGGGCTGTGGAGGGACACAGGGGCAGGCCTGTGTAAACAACTCTGGGGGGGTCTCTCTGCTGCCGGGCTGGAGGCCCCACGGAGGAGGGACGGAGGCTACACCGGGGGGATGTGGCTCCGTGGAGAGGAAGAGGAAAGAGGTTCCAAGCCCGAGGACTCTGTGGATGGGCAGCATGTGCTTCTGTCCACGTGCCAGGGCCCGCCGTGCTTGGAGAGGGGGCCAGGTCAGGAGGGGCCAGCCGGCCCCCCATAAAGCAGGGGGAGGACAGTTACACGGCTTTGAGCGGGTCTGCACTGCAGGCCGTTGTGGGGATTGCTGGAGAGGAGGCTGGACCAGGGAAGGCCTGCTGCAAACCCCCTAGACTTTCTTCTGGACCCCTGACCCAGTCACCCCATAGGCTATGCCTGTGGGTGAATCATCTCCCCGAAACCGGAAGGGGTTGCTCTGTGGGCTGTCGAGAGGTAGAGGGTCCCCTAGTGCTCCAAAGACTTCCTCCAGGGATGCCTGGCCCCCGGTTACCCCAGGTCAACCACTGTAGCTGAGCCTGCGAGGGATAGCAGGAGAGAAGCAAGCACTTGGACAGGGAAACCGGAGGCTGCGGAGCAGTCAAGTCCGGGCGGGGGGCTCCTGGGACTGGGAGTGGGAGTGAGTGTGGGCGGCAGGCAGGAGAGTGAGTGCTGGCAGGGCCGGCCATTGGGACACCCAGCATTACAGGAGAAAGCATCAAGATGGGACCGGCTTAACCGTGCCAGACATGTATCAGCCATACCTCTCTGCATGGTCACTCAGATGGCTCAGGAGTAGTGCATGTTTTG
Organism: Pteropus medius; assembly: GCF_902729225.1. NCBI lineage: Eukaryota > Metazoa > Chordata > Mammalia > Chiroptera > Pteropodidae > Pteropus > Pteropus medius. The sequence continues at coordinate 428,750 of NW_024346980.1, forward strand.
GGGTTCCACTTTGGGAGGGGTCACACTCTCCTGCAGACATGAGGCAGGCAGCATCCCCAGCCCCAGGTCCAGCTGCTCCTGGAGTTGGCATGTCTCGCTGCCCCTCAGGGCATGTCCTGGCTGCACTGGTAGCAGGCCTTCGCCTTGACTCTCCAGAGCTAAGCTGCCCCCAGACCCTGTGCTGGCCACTTGGGCTGAGTTGGGGGCTGGCGCTCTGTTCTCAGACACCACCTTGGGCCCTGCCACCTTTGAGGGGACCTGGTCTAGGACTGGGTGGGAGATGGCTGAGGTAGCTTCCCACTGGTCTGGGTTTGGGGCTGAGGCAGGCTCCTCAGGGAAGCTCCTGATGGGGCCAGAAATGGGGGTGCTGCACGCCTGTCCTTCCCCCAGCCCCATAATTCTTCTGCATATTAGCATCTGCTGGGCGTAGCTGAGGCTGGCCTGGCTCCCGGCGCTCTTGTTCCTTGCATCTCCCTGGTGGGTGGACCCTACCCCTGCCTCTGCTCTCAGGGTCCTCCCTGAGTCAGCAGTCAGGGACCCAGGCCTGGGCGTGAGGAGGCAGGCGACCTTGGTTCCCTGATCTCCTGCGCCACCTGCAGATGCCATGCGGCCACAGCAGCTCCGTGCCTCTGAGGTCACGTCCAGTGGCTTCCGCCTGGCCTGGCCACCCCTGCTGACGGCTGACTCGGGCTACTATGTGTTGGAGCTCGCACCCAGCTCCGAGCCAAGGACCGCGCGACGCCAGCAGCTGCCGGGGAACGCCACGGGCTGGGCCTGGGCAGGCCTAGACCCCGACACGGACTACGACGTGGCGCTGGTGCCGGAGTCCAACGTGCGCCTCGTGAAGCCGCAGCACCTGCGGGTGCGCACGCTGCCGGGTGAGGCTGGGCACGGGGGGCGCGGGGTTGGGCCAGGCCGAGAGGGGCGCAGGGGGACGCGGGGGCGCGGAGGGAGCGGCCAGGCGCGGCCCCCACCCACTCACGGGCGCTTCCCCTGCAGAGGAGGCCGGGCCGGAGCGCATCGTCATCTCGCACGCCAGGCCGCGCAGCCTGCGCGTGAGCTGGGCCCCGGCGCTGGGCCCGGCCGCCGCGCTCGGCTACCACGTGCAGTTCGGGCCGCTGCGTGGCGGCGCGGCGCAGCGCGTGGAGGTGCCCGCGGGCCGCAACAGCACCACGCTGCAGGGCCTGGCGCCCGGCACCGCCTACCTGGTGACCGTGACGGCGGCCTTCCTCTCCGGCCGCGAGAGGGCGCTGTCGGCCAAAGCCTGCACGCCGGAGAGCGAGCGCAGCCGCGTCCCGCGCCCCCCGCCGCCGCCCGGGGCGGGGGGCCGGGGCCCATGACTGGCCGCCCTTGCCACTCGAGGGCCCCTTCTCCCGAACCCGGCGGGAGAGGCGCCCGCAGCCGAAAACAGGGTCTCGTCCTGGGGGTCGGGGGTGCGGGCTGGGCCTTTGCTCCGCGGTGACTCCGCGTGACCCCCCCAGTCGGCTCCTTGCTCCGTCGCCTGCCGTCCAGGACCCTCCAACTGCGGCTCTGGCAGCAGCGCTTGCCATCGCGACCCCCTCCCGTGCCCGGCCCGCAGCGGTCATTCGGTGGTGTCCTTTGGGCAGGACTTAAGGGGGAGATGGATGGGGAGCCTGGGGGCGGGGTGAGAACATCGGACCCAGGATTGGCCCCGGCCCAGGACCAGAGGGCGGCCGGCCGGCCGGACCTCCCACTTGTGTGAAGGGCCCGTCCCTCTGGTGGCGAGAGGCGACATTGTCTGAGGGAGCTTGGTCCAGCTGGCCACTCAGGTCCTGGATGTTGACAGATGGTGGACAGGGCAAGGGGAGGAGCTGACTCCAGCTGGGTCCCAAGGGTTCCTGAGGAGAAAGGGTGTGGCAGAGGGCCAGGAGGTTGACGGTGTGGTCTGTGGCTGGTGAGAGGAAGGGGTCTTCACAGGATGCTCGGCTGGTGCAGGGGCAGGGGCTGCCCAGGGACAATGGCCCTGCCTCCCTGCCCAGGACCCTGCTGGGCCCACTACAGACATCTTTTGGGAGGACCAGAGCCTGGCACTCCTGACCCTGGAGACACACTGGCAGGGGGCCTCCCCTTGCTTCTGGGTGGAGGCTTCCATGCCGGGGGTGGGGATAAGCAGGGTTCCCCTGGGTCGGTTCACCCCAGTGATTCTCTGCATCTTCTCGTCCCCTCCTGTCACAACTTACTATCCTGGAACCACCAGCCGAGTCCCAGGGGCAGGCAGCACGGCTGTCCCTCAGCCACCAGGCGCGTCCCCCTCTGCCTCTCCCTACTAACGTCCCGCACTTTAAAATAAAGTAAACCAGCCGTGAACCGAGCTGCGCAGTGTCCTTGCCATGCTTTCTGACTTGTCAGAGCCCAGCCCCCGGAGAGGGCCCGGGTGGGGGACCCGTGGTGGGCCTGCCATGCTGGGGAAGAGGAGGGGCGCCTCCTGTGCCCCCCTCCCTGTGCCGCGCCTCTTCAGAGGGCCCTGGCAGGTGTCTGTGGGCCGGATTCCGTGCTGTGGATGGGGCGGTCGGATCGCGGGGGACAAAGGCCCGGCTCTGCGTGGCTGCACCCACCGCAGCCTAGGACGCCCTCTGCTGGCAAAGCGATGTCCTCAGCCGCCCTTCGCTTTCCCAGACCCAGTGTTCTCCGTCCACCACTGAGGCCTGGCTGTGTGTGTGTCTGTGTTGTGTACGTCTGTGTCTGCATGTGTCTGCTGTGTGCGCATGCGTGTCTCTGTGCATCTTTGTTGTGTGTGTTCAGGTGTGCGTGCATGTGGGCCTGCGTGTTGTGTGTGTCCATGTGTCTGTCGTGGTGCATGTGGTGTGTCATGTGCACATGTTCACAGGCTGTAACGGCCGGGTTCAGGCCGTGTGTGTGCCATGGCGTGTGTGTCTGTGTGTGCATGTGTCTATCAGGTGCATGGCCTGGTGTGTTGTATGTGCATGTGTGTCTGCATGTCGGTTGTGTGTGCATGCGTGTCTGTGTGTGCATATGTCTGTGTCGTGTGTGCGTGTCTCCAGGCTCCAGCATCATGTGCCCATGCCATGTCCTTGGTGTTTGTGGGGCCTGCCGTGTGCCAGCGCAGGCTTTGCGTGTGCGATGATGGCCTGAGAGACCAAGGCCCCCGCACTGCCTGTGTGAGTAGAGTGAACAGAGTGCGGAACGGGCTTGGGTGCTGGGTCCGGGGTCCCGGGGGCAAATGGCAGTGCCTGGCCAAGCCAGACTTGGTTGGGGGACCCACTGCTAGCTGGGTGTTGGGTTTCTCCTCCAGGCTCCCCCAACCCATCGCTGGGACTGGCCAGGGGGTGCCGCAGGTTCCTGTGTATCCTGCCTTGTGGTCAGCAGGCAGCTGAGGGGCAGAGACTCCCATGACCCGAGCAGCTGCTCTGTCCTGAGGCTGAGAGTATGAACAGCGGGGCCCCAGGCCGCACCGACCAGTGAGGGGAGGCCTCTCTCGGCCTGGACCTGGGCTGGACCTGCCCCCGAGGGGCAGATTTCCCGCCCTGCAGGCTAGTCCCCCATACTGACCCCTTCCATACTGAGCTCCCGCCTGCCCTAGCAGCTCAGCCACACAGTCCAGACAATCTGAGTGACGGACCCCTCCCTCTAAACTCGCCTAACCCCCAGAGGGAAAAGCTGATGAAGACGCGCCACCTGCAAGAGGCTCCCTGCCCCCGCCCCGCCCCCGCGGGTGCCGAACAGGAGGCCAGAGCCTGGGCCACCTCTGGGAACCGTCTCGAGAAATCTGTTCTGCTTTGGTCCATTCGCCCTGCCCTGACACGCCACTGTCCCCTCTGGGTTGGGGCCCTGAGGGATGCTCGTCAGGACTGACGCCCACTGACACTCAGCAGGCAGCCTGGGGCTGCCCCACAGTCCCTGACAACCGGACAGGGCTGTGTCGGCCTTGCTTCTGCTCTAGGAGGTCGCGGTGCATGCAGCAGGCAGGCGTGGGTGGAGCTGGCAGGGTCTCGGCCACTGGGAGGAACCCCCAGGAGGCGGCTCCAGCAGCGTGGGGGGCTGCCCGTGGGAAGCTGCTGTCACTTCTCTGCAAGTTGTGCTGCCCGCCCTGATCTGAGGAGGAATCCAGGCGTTCACCAAGGCCTCAGGTTCACTCGGCCTCCCTGGGACCCCGCAGGGCTGGGGGCTGGGCTCCCCACCTTCACAAGCTCGTGGACAAGAGCTGTCTGCAGGGGCGGGATGGCGGCTGGAGTCTGGAGCCCAAGGTCTCTGGGAAGTGGGGTGTCTGCCAGTGGGTGGTGCAGCCAGCTCAGGACTCTGGCCAGCAGGAGCTGTTTCCATGGCGATAGCCCTAAGCGAGGGACACACCCGTCCTCACAGCCTCCTGCTGGGGAGCGGGGACAGTTTAGGAAAATGGAAACTCAAGTGCAACAGCTGCACGTCTGCTGCTTTTGCTGTGGGATAAAAAATTTTCTCCCAGCATCCATTAACACGAACACAAATGCCAGTAGAGGTCGTGTGTTCTCCCGAAAGTGAGTGTGGTGAGGTCTGGGCACAGGGGGACCCTGCCCATTGGGCCCCAGCCCAGCAACAGAGGAGGGGTGGGGGTCGCTTCCGAATGCCAGCCCCAGGCAAGGGGCTCCTGACCTCACTGCCATTCCTGGGCAGGAGTGGGATGGGAGCGGGTAACCCCCTTCACTGGTGTGTTCTCATTAAAACACCTGCCTCTAATTGCCCACGTTCCAGAAATGTGGGTGAACTCACCGTGATAAACAAATGATGGCGTCTTAGCCACAGGTAGAGGAGCTTTGTTGGAAGAAAAGGCTGTCCCCTCAGGGGTGGAGATAAGCACAGGGACAGCAGTGGGCGGCCAGCAGCTTGCCCGCACCCCTGACCACAGCGTCCACAGAGCGGAGGCCACGGCTCCCTGGCTCTAGAGCCACACCTGGCATGCACAGCGCTGCCAGGGGACAGGGTGAGCCAGGAGCTCCTCAGCGGTCCACGGGGCCGGAGCCCTGGCCAGCCCCTGCCAGCTCCTGCTCCTGGGCTGGCCCCTGCTGGATGCGGAAATGTTCTAGCCTGGCCTGGCGGCTCCCACAGGCGTCCACTGAGAGCACCCCCGGAGGACACCAGGGCTCCCTAGGTGGCCGCAGGGTTTGAGCGACTGGCTTCTAAGGTTTTCTGGACTGGGCAGCTGGCCTGCTCTTCTGGAGAGGCAGAGTTCCTATTTCAGCCCTGTGAAGGACCGGGCAGTCGTAGGTGGGGCGGGGCGGGCAACAGAGTGCCTGTGCTGGGGGTCCCACCCTGAGAGCTCCGGGGAGTGGCCTGTGCTGACCTCCTGCTCTCTCACTGCTGGCAGGTGGGCGGAGCCTCTGTGTAGGAGAGGACTTGGCTGGGGCCTCTAAGGAGGCATCCGGTTACCTAGACTCGGACCCTCTGGCAGACAAGGCTGGAGGGGCTGCAAGGTCTGGGCTAGGTCCTAAGACCCCATCTGGTGCTGGGCGTCCAGCAGCGGTCGGAGGGTGGGGGCGGGGCTGCTGGGGCCGGTGGAGACCTGGGAACCCGCGGTTTTTTTCTCTTCCAGCCATTTCTTTTTATGTACAGTTTGTGTTCAATGCAAATCCATTCCATAGCATGAGAAGTGACTGTGAATCGAAGTATAAATACACAAACACAATATACACCGCACAAGCAATGTACGGCACTCAGGTAGAAAACAGAGGCCATGTCCCTTCACACGGCACCTGGGGACCTGCTAGGTATGCTAGTTTCCAAACGCGGGAGTAAAGGGCTTTGGTCTGTGGAGACTGCTCTGGCCATGAGATGCCGGGACGCCTCAGCATCCGTGTGCGACGCCGCCAGCAAAAACTTTAGAGAGTGTCTATTTGTCAAAAGCTTTCTGTGCATTGAGGCGGTTGTGGAAAGATTTACTTTCCGGAATCATGCCCACTTCAGACCGGGCTCAGATTCTAAAATTATCGACAGATAACAGAAAGTGTCCCAAATGTGGCTATTCTGATTCATAGGGCTTTTGAAAAGCATATGTACGGAAGGAGTATAAAAGTTTTTTTCTGAATTTAATGCCCATTAGTTTCCAGACTTCCCAAATACTTGATTCACAGTTTTGGCTCCTTCACATATTTGCCTTTTCAATCTTAAGATTTGTCCATTTTACCTTCGATATAGATTGTTTTTTAAACTGTAAAGAGAAGTATTTGACACATGCAGAAGTAAAAATCATTTTGAAATGAGCTGAGGTCAGTGTGCTTCTACTCTTGGGAGGCAGTTTAGCTGACTGACTCTGGGGCTCTTGCTGAACAGGAAAAGGTGGTAAGTATATGAGCAAACTTGACTCGTTATTCTCGGATTTGGGGTGAATTCCCTGGCACATGGCAACCACTGTGCGAAAAGTCAGATGCAGTGTCAAATCGGAAGCCTCAGGAAAGACTTCAGTTCCCAGGAGAACAGTGGCAGCTTAAGGATGTGAAACTTTATCTGGAGGACGTCAGCGATACAGAGGCAACGCTGGGAACCCTTTCGATGTGCACGGAGAGAGCCCGCTGAATGGCCTCGGAGCGTCGATGAGCCCCATGAAGCCGGAATCTCTGTTCCAGATCCCACCCTTTATCGCTAGATAAAATCTATTCATTTTCGAGGTAGAGTTCCGGGCGTAGCCATCCTTCTTAGGCCACTTTGAAGGAAATCATTTTTTAACTAATTCTGGATGTGTGTCTCATCTTGTATGTGAAACTCTGGCAGATTTAACACTGGTGTCACCATCTGGTCCAACCCTGCACAAACACAATATACACTGCACAAGCGATGTACCGCACTCAGGTAGGAAACAGAGGTCGTGCCCCTTCACACGGCACCTGGGGACCTGCTGGGTATGCTGGTTCTCAATTTGGGGTTCTCAAAATTTTGTCAGCAGATTCGATGAACGTGTGTTTTCTTCTTTGTCACTAGATGTCTCGATGCCATTTGGGTTGGGTTTAGGAGATGGAGAAGTACAGACGTTTCATGGCCTGAGTCTCTTAACAGTAGAAATGCAGAAGGGATAACGAAGGAGATCACCAAGAGGCTGGCTGTTGTCTGAAGAGCACTGCCACTTGCCTGGGTGGTGGCATTGGGTGGACTCGGGACAGCCGAGGTATTGCGGGAGAGGTGACTTGAACAGGTGACAGCAGGCGTTCCGTTTCTATCGCTCTGCCATGTCTACCGATGGTGTGCGGCACGTCTCGCTGGATGCCAGGTGCCTGGAGAACCACTGGCGCTGGGCAGGTGCAGACAAGGTGGGCTGGGAGCCCTGCTTTGGTGGGCCCCTCTCAGGGGGCTCAGGCCCAGGAGAGCCAGGCTGGGGCTTGCCCGGTGGGGGAGGGCATAGGGTACACGTGGGCTGGGGCGCCTGTGAGAGAGACTGGAACCAGCAGGTTCTTTTGGAATCTCGCGAGAAAGAACGGGAATGAGCGGGGCCCCGTGCTCCTGAGGGCCGTGCCATCCCGGGAGAGCCGGACCGAAGAGCGACGTGGGGCGGGGCAGAGAGCAGCGGCCTCGTGCCCATCACGCGAGGGGCTCCACGTGGAAGCAGACAGGCTTCTGCACAGATGCTGTCCACGGGAGGCACGAAGTCCGCTGAGCGGCTGGGTCGCTGCAGCGGACCGTGGGCTGGAGTGGAAGGCCACAGCTCCGGTGTGCTGTGCGGCTCCGCAGAGTTCCAGCCAGGTGCGGGAGACTCGGAAACCGGCCTGCGGCCTGGCTCTAGAGGCAGACTGCTATGCACTGGGGCCGGGCGGGGCCTGCTCTGCCCCAGCTGTGTCCCCCTCTCTGGACTCAAGGTCAAGCAGGCGGCTGAGCTGTCTTCCTGCGTATTTAAGTTGTGCAGTCTCTCCTCCCGGTCTTCAGCGCTGGAGGGCTCCCTCAGAGACAAAAGCCGTGCTGTGGGGCAGGGGTGTCCGGAGAATCCCGTGAGCAAAACGGCTTAGCTGAGCAGAGGTGAGCCCCACACCTGTCAGTCAAACTCATCAGGTAGAAAGTGCCATCATAATCCCCTTTATTAACTTAGTGTCTGTAGAAAAGGTGTGTGTCCTTCCCAGTGGCTTCCATTCTAATATTTTAAGTGACAAACAAAAGTGGACAGGACGTTTGGCAAAGGCCATCAAGTGAGAAAGTGTGGAGCCATACGGCTGGAGGCCATGCCACCTGTCCCCTGGCAAAGGGGCAGCGGTTATTGAAATCCTGAGACAGCAATCAATACTATGTTTTTTTCAATTACAGTTGACATACAATATTATATTAATTTCAGATGTATGACACAGCAGATACCTATGTCACTTTCAAAGTGAGCACCGTGATAAGTCTACGCCCGACTGGCATCACACGTACTTATTATGACACTTTGTTTTTAAATTTAAACCAAGTTAAATGGCACTGATTTTTTTTTTTGAAACTGACTTTTTAAATGCAGAGCTATATTCTCAGATTCATTCCTTTTTCTATAGAAGTACACAAGCTTGCTCAATGCTGGCCTGTGGGCGGCGCCAGAGAGGGGCCTTGGCTGAGCTGAGAGTGGACAAGCTTCACATCTCGCCGGCTTCCTCTTGTACTGCCTGGCTGCTGCGGGAGGTATGCTTTGCAGCTAGACCATGAAAACCTTTGTGGACGAAAAAGGGGTCACATACTAAAGCTGACAAGCTCAGGGGAGGCCTGCATTGAGGCTACGAACTCAGAGACGGAAAGTAACCACACAGGGTGGTCTGAGCATAAAAAGTTTAAGCCTGCAGTAGCTTCGTTGATGCAGGTCAATCTTTACCTTAAGTGAGCCTGTCTATTGTCTTTTTGCATCTAAGATAACTCATCTTTCAAATGTCAGAGTAATCTTTTCCAAACCCCCTCAGGGCACAACCAGAGAGCCTGAAACCACAGAGCCCCTCACTGCTATCCTGTCCCTCCCCAGTACCAACTCTGAGTTGTAAATGTTAATTACTAACTATCCTCCTGTACCCACCCCTGTAGAAGTATGTCTTTTTACCTAATCCCAGAGATTTCCTCGCTTTGCTTTCTCTCACCCCTTAACGTACCACCAGTGGATTTCATGTAACCTTCCTGACGTCTCCTCTTTTTATTCTAATGTATAAAATAAGGGGCAAAACTGCCATTCTCCAGAGCATTGTCTCAAGCCATTTGTTTTTTGGTTCAAAAAAACCTCGGAATTCCCCATAGGTTTGGATGTTTCTTACATGGACGCTATGATGATGGCCACTGGGGGGCATCTGGTAGAAAACTATTTGGCTTTTCTCTTCGTTTTTGGTGAAAAAAATTATACTATTATCTTTGAATGTTTTTTTCCTATTTTTATTCAGGCTTAAAATTGTTTTCCGTCTAGTGGGGAAACTCCATAGAATTCCGGGAACTCGACCAGTTCCATAATCCAAGAACAAAGGGGCAACTTGGACGTCGGCCCAAAATCGAACTTTGCTAACTTCGGGTCCTAGAACAAGGCTGGCCTCTGTCCATCCTCATGTCCCTGTCCCAGGAGGGTCCAGCCTGCCCTTTGTTCCTGAAGCAGGCACGTGGCCCTTGGACTTTCCTAACGGGAAGTACTCACCGGAAGCCAGGAGCCCTCGGCCCTAAGGAGCGCTCCTGCAGCTAGGGCGCTCTCTGTGGGGCTCTGGGGAGCCTACTCTGCCTTTCTATACTGAGGTCAGAAATCTGTCCCTTCCCTTGTGAGCCACTTCTGAGTGATACAAAGGATCACATAACCACGGGCCACTGTGCTTTGCTGAGACAGCGAGAGGAGGCTCGCGAAGGCCAATTCTCCAGTTCGGCGCTTCATCCAGTGACGGTTGGGAGACTGCCCTGGGACGCGCATCTACCCTTCTGTCGTCCTACTAAGCGCCCACTGCGTGCGCTAATACTCAGCCCCGCCGACCGCAGCCTCCCGCGCCAGGGCCGAGCTCGCCCCGCGCCCGCCCGGCGGGCGGCCCTGCTGTCGCTGGACACGCCTGTCCCGCGTAGGTTTCGTTGACTTTGGGGTGTTTATAAACTCCTGCGGTCCCCCGGCTGGCTCTGTGCCAGGGCCACGTGGCCAGCGGGCGCGCTGTGGGCGGCAGTCGGAAAGAGCCCTCGGCCCTGGGTGTCAAGGCCCCGCTGCGCGCCCCGGGTGGGGTTTTCCTCCCGCGGGTCAGCCGCCTCCTCCGAGCTCATCCTCTCGCGGCCGCTCCGTAGGTCCGAACCGCGCATCGGGAACCCATTCTGCTCCCCCTGCACCTGTCTCAGCCGCCGCCACGTCCAGAACTCCGCGGGCGCCCACAGCAACGGGATACGCTGTTGCTATGCGGAACGGACCTATCCCGGGCGCACACACACCCAGCCCACCAATTTTGTCCCTCACCAGCCCTTGTAACAAGGCTCTTCGCCCCGCCCTCCGGAGGCCCGCCTCCAGAGCCAGCCTGCGCGACTGTGGCGCCGACGTCGATGACGTCACGGCCCTCGAGGCCAATCCCAGGGCCGCGCGCGGGACACGGCCCTTACGCGCTTCCGCTGGCCAGGAGGAAGGGGCGTGCGTCGCGCCTGCGCAGTGGCTCTGACCGCCGGCTCGCCGCGCGTGGAGACTACTCACCGCGCGGTCAGCTCGGCAGCGGGGCCAGGCGGTGAGGCGGCACGTGGCGCTCGCGAGCCATGTCGTGGCTCTTCGGCATCAAAGGCTCCAAAGGCGAAGGCACGGGACCGCCGCTTTCCCTGCCGCCCGTGCAGCCTGGGGCCGAGGGCGGCGGGGATCGCGGCGCGGGAGACCGGCCGGGGCCCAAGGACAAATGGAGCAACTTCGACCCGACGGGCCTGGAGCGCGCAGCCAAGGCGGCGCGCGAGCTGGAGCACTCGCGTGAGTGCAGCGGCGTGGTCGAGGGAGGGACGGGCCCGGGCGGGGACTCCACGGAGAGCCAGTCCACCGAGCGCCCGGGCATGCCGGCACTTGGGGGCATTTAGCCTCTTAGTCTCTGAGCAACCGAGTGGCAAGTGGCTGTCCTCAGTCCCACTTGTCAGGTGAGGAAACTGGCCTCCTGGAGTGAGTCTGCCTAAGCCACCTTGCCTGCGGGGAGGTTCGGGAACCTATCACCTTTGACACCTTCCCAGCTGCCACACGTCCTTCGGGCGAGGAGACCGGTGCAGAGGGGACTTTCAGACGTTACAGGTAGCAAGTTCCGGGGCTGGACCCTGGTCTTCAGTTACTGCCGAGCGCGGGGCTGTGTCCCCCTCTTTATGCCTCCACGTGGAATGGCCAAGGCCTGGCCAGATCCAGATCCGGGGTCCCTTTGTGGTGCTTGCTAGCAATTTTCTACTTAGGAAGGAAAGCATACTTGAGGGTCATCAGTTTTAGGAGAATATCGCAGACTTGCATTTATTGTTGGAAAACACTAGCTTTCAGGTAGGTGAGAGCTGTAAAGCAGCAGGTCAGACAATCGGGCCCAGCCCGGGGGCCTTCCTGACCAACCCAGGGTTCTCCAGGCGTCAGCGGCGACCGGATCTTCAGTAAGCCCACATCTTTCCTCCCAACCTCCGTGTCTCTTGTGGCTCTAACAACTTGTCTCACGATGTAGTCTAAGTGTTTAAGAGCCTGGAATATAGAAGGTGCTGAATAAACATTGACTGAAAGAATACAGTGGCTCTCAAACTTTTGTTTAAGCAGAGGTGCCCTTTTTTCAAAGGAGACCCTATGGAGAAGTCTTGTAAGCAGGTACAAGCGGAGTTTCCTGTTTAAGGGGGGAGAGGTCTGACACTTTGTGGCTCAATCCCTGCCCTACCTCCTGAGACTCTGGAACTTCCTGGGCCAAGGCCTCTGGGACATTCAGAACATCTAGATGTTGGGAACTGGGCCGAGGACAGCTTCCTAGGCCTAACTGGAATGCTCTCACCCCAGACTGGGTGTATTATGTTTTCTGGATAATTTTAATCATCGGGTTGGGTTGAGAAACAATGGCTGGGCTTCAGAGCACGTCAGATGATGAGACTTTTGACCTGATTTCTTGTTAAAGGCTTAGTTGGGGACACTTTTCTGTCTCAACTCCTGTGGGGTTTCACTCACTGTGTCTGCAGTTTCAAAGTTTTTCCATTTTGAGAAGCCAAATCCCAACCTAGCGTGGTCACACAGGCCTGTGTGGGTGGCCTCGGGTGTTCCTGAGGGGAGCAGCTGCGGGCCACCCTTCCCTTCTGCCTGCTTCTGCGTCTGAATTGCTCCCAAGTCTCCTGCCCCAGAACACTCTCACCAGGGTCCCAGGGCCTGGGCCTCTGCTCTCCCATGGCCAAGTCCTCACTTCCCCACCAAGGAGCACCTGTGAGTTCTCAGGTGCCACCACCTGGAGTTATGGTTCCCCATCAGTCTCCACACCTAGTGACTGTCCCAGATGTGGACTCCACTTCATTTTTGTTCCTATTGTCCTTCCTGGCCTCACCACTGGCTAGCAGGAGAGGTTTCACCCTGGTTGGCAGTCCCTCCCTGTCCCCAAGCCCCTCTCTCAAGGATGCCTCTTGGCTCTCTGTCTGAAAGCCCCCCGCCAGCCCATCCCCTGCAGACACACCGGTTCTCAGGCAGCGCTGCATACCGTGCTCGGCCTCGCAGCTGTCCTTCGTCCTCACTGCTCACTCTGATGGAGCCATCCCAGCTGCTCCTTGCAGAGGGACCACCTGCTCTATCCCTCCACCCAACAGGTGCTCCCTTGTTCCTCAGGTCCCTGGGCCCAACTGGGAGGCCATTGCAGCACAGTTGGTCTTGAGCTGCCCAGGTGCTCCAGCCCACCAGCCTGGGCACTGCCTGAAAGTGGGGACCTGAGCACCTGGCCTGTGCTGCCTGCTCTTGGTGCTGTGGCGCGTAGCCTCCAAGTGCAGAGTGATTTTTGGGGTGATGAGTTGTTACTGTTGGTATTGATATCGTAGCCTGTGGTCAGCAGGGCAGCTAGGCAGGCCCTGTTTTTGCAAAACTCCCAAATATAGACAGGAACTCTGCCTTATGATCGAAATACACGTGGAAGGTACACATGGAAGGTGCTTAGAGCACGTGGTCTGTGAGGAGCCATCACGCTGCGCACACAGGCCTGTTTGGCTTAATTCTCATTGCATCTCATTCCTCTTGCCCACGTGTGCTTGGCGGCAGATCAGTAACGCGTCTGGGGCCAAGAGAAACATGGGCCATGAGAAGGGACACGGGGCATGGCCCTGCTTTTGGTTTCAGTGGAAAGGACTGCCACGTTGACCTCAACGGGCAGGAGACAGCCTTTCTGATGGAGCCCTCCGGAGTGAGACAGTCCTCTAGGGGATGAGCCCTCACAGGGAGAGCTTTCTGTAGGGGACAGAGCAGACACAGGTGACCAGAAGAGAGCAGTGGCCTCGGAGGGTGGGGTCACCGGGCAAGGTCTGACCAGGAGCGAGGGTGGGCACCCGCGCTATGAGGTCGGCGGAGCTGTGGTCCTTGGCAGCCCCTGGGCACGCGCGCGTGAACGCGGGCCGGCACGGTGTCCTAACGCGCGTGCTCCCCTGCAGGACACGCCAAGGAGGCGCTGAGCCTGGCGCAGATGCAGGAGCAGACGCTGCAGCTGGAGCAGCAGTCCAAGCTCAAAGTGAGTGCGGCGCTGCGAGCTGGCCCGGGGCCGCAGGGCATCTTCCGCGGACTTGCCTCTGCCTGGGGGCGGGGACGGAACGGTCAGGGTCAGGGTCAGGGCCGGCCGCTCCGGGATGTCCTGAGCGGGAGGCCTGGCCGGCCTGGATCTCAGCAGCTGGGATCCGCAGGAGTACGAGGCCGCCGTGGAGCAGCTGAAGAGCGAGCAGATCCGCGTGCAGGCTGAGGAGCGGCGGAAGACCCTGAGCGAGGAGACGCGGCAGCACCAGGCCGTAAGGGCCGCAGGCACTCGGGCACGGGGCGGGGGTGCGCCATGGTCCCGAGATGCAGTCTGGGTCTGTTCTCGGCCCCTTGAGGCCCAGGGGTGGCCTCGCACGCGCCTCAGGCCCACAGAACCCCTCAGTGCTGAGCGTGGCGGCAGCGCGCGTGTCCGCGTGTGCGCGCGCAGTAACTCGGCAGGCGGGGCGGGCGGCCCGTCGGAGACCCCAGCGCCCAGCCCGGTGGAGGGCCAGGCGGCGGTGTCCCCGCCCACCGGCTTCTGCCGCGCAGCGGAGCTCACGCGGCCCCCTCCCTCCCCTAGAGGGCCCAGTACCAGGACAAGCTGGCCCGGCAGCGCTACGAGGACCAGCTGAAGCAGCAGGTGAGCTTGGCACACCTGCCCGCCAGGGCCGCTGCCACGACCCCCAAGAGCCGCATGTCGTCAAGGCGGGGTGGGCGGTCTCCCCAGCAGTAAGTCCTGGGTGCCGGGGGAGCTTCACTCGGACACCGAGAGCATGCGCCTCCTGGCCCTGGCCCGCGGTGCTGTGCGGCAGAGGCAGGCCCCCACCGCCCTTCGGGTGCTCCCAGCTGGGACCTGACTGGGGACCTGGTTGTGACAGGTTTATGGGGAGGGTCAGATGTTTCTGCCTGTCACGGGTGTTATAGCTTTTAAATCGAACGGGTAAAATCAAGTGTTTTGGGGACAACCGTGACAGCTCCAGGCTGTGCTGGGGGTGGGGGGCTTCTGACCCGGCCCCTCTGAGTGCGTATGTCCCCAGCCGGGTCCAGGCCCGCCTGCCTCAGGCTGTGGGGTGTGCAGGCCCCCGGCCAACTGTCCCGAGAAGGCCAGAGCCTGGGGTGGTGGTCGCTTCCCAGGGCCGGAGCAGCCGACTCTCGGCCGATGTTGGCTGGTTCGTAACTGTGACGGCCTCCTTTCTCCTGCTGCTTCTTCTCAGCAACTTCTCAACGAGGAGAATTTACGGAAGCAGGAGGAGTCTGTGCAGAAGCAGGAGGCCATGAGGCGAGGTAGGGGTCTCGGGGGCCTAGGAGGTCGTGGCTTGCGAGAGGCCAGCGGCTGGGCGAGGAGGTGGGTAGGCGCTACTCTGTGTACCGCACTTCCTTAGACCCGAGCTGGGGCTCTTCGTTCTGGGGAGCACTGCCCTGTCCTGGGCACCCCCAGGTTTTGCGTGAGCTACTCCTGGGAGATGGGGTGCGTGGGTCTCAGGGTCTGAACTCCAGGCTCCTGTGTCGGGAACCAGCCACAGGGGTGGGCCCAGCAAGCAGAGGGCCGGCAGCCCGGGGTCTCACACTTAGTACTGTGCCCCTCTCTTCTGGGAAAGCCACCGTGGAGCGAGAGATGGAGCTGCGGCACAAGAACGAGATGCTGCGGGTGGAGGCTGAGGCGCGTGCCCGGGCCAAGGCCGAGCGCGAGAATGCAGACATCATCCGCGAGCAGATCCGCCTGAAGGCTGCTGAGCACCGCCAGACCATCCTGGAGTCCATCCGGTGAGGCCATGACCTGGCGGGCCCTCAGCGGAGCCCCGGGTGGCATGATGCCCCCGGCCCCTTCTCCCGCACTGGGCGGCCCTCGATAGGTCCGCAGTGGGGGCAGCCGCCTCAGCTGGTCCTCCCGGTGCCACCTTCAGGTCTGGCCTGTCGGAGCCTGCGCCCTTTCTCCAGCCATGTGCACAGGCCCGGTTCCCTCCTGGTCACGTCACCGCTTCCCCTGCAGGACGGCTGGCACCTTGTTTGGTGAAGGATTCCGTGCCTTTGTGACAGACTGGGACAAAGTGACCGCCACGGTGAGCACCACTGCCACGACGCCCTGCACGGTTTGTCCCGGGCAGAGTACGTTTGCAGGCAAAGCGTTGGCTTCACGCTCCGTCACCTATGAACACCGGCTGTGGCGGAGCCCCTGGGTCTGGGGGCCTGGACACTCAGTGCCGAAATGCCGCGTCGATCGGAGGGTGGCAGGGGGCCCTGCGAGGGGGCTACAGTTTCGCGTTCCGTCATCTTGGGAAATTGGACACATGGCCAGAGAAGAGAGGCCCAGCTGAGGGGCTGAGCGCGCGGGGAGCTGTCCTGTGTCTAGGCTCTGCCCACTCGGGTGTCAGTGCGCCCAGCGGCCCGGTGTCCTGGAGCCCGCACGCTCCCTCTCCCTGCCTTCGGTGTCATAGCACTTCCTCTGACCACACGCTTGTCACCCGCCCGCTGTCCGCTTCAGTAGTTGTTTCCCCGGGGTATTCTCACGTGCATTAGGGCACCCCGACTCTTCCTCTGTGGTCTCCGTGCTGTGTACCTCAGACCTCACGAGCCGTCCCAGAGGCACCTCGGCAGCTTGCTCGCGTAAGGATGTGGACGACATCTGCGTGTTTGGCAGTTCAGTCTCTCCCGACTTCTTCATTACGGAGTTTCCGTCCTATAGGGTTGGCATCATGGGCTGGGGGGCCTGGCCCGCCTGCTGACAGCTCTCTCCTGGGAGTCAGGAAAGTGGTTCTTCCCATTTGATAAGCCATCGTCACTTGAGCGTTTATCTTCCAAGCTGGGCAGACCCATGGAGGGGCGGTTGAGAAGGAAGGACGACATGGAAGGTCACTGGAACTGGAGTTTCTCATCTTGCTGTCCCATCGAAGAACCTGGCTCACGTGGCCTAAGACTCGTCCTCCCCCCTGCGGTGGCCAGGCTGTTTATTTTGTAGGGAATAGATTTTAGACCCATTTTCAGGTGTTGGTCTAGGTTCTGAGAACCTCTGATGGCTGTTCCTGGTCAAGTATCTGGTGACTGAGCTCCTACCTGGTGCTGGGTTTGTCCTCCATCAGCCTGGGGGTCGCTCTGCTCTTCACAGATGGTGCTGCTGTCACCTGACAGCTCTCCAGTCCTTCTGGAGCACATCCTCCAGTAGCTTTCTGAGAAAACGCGTTTGGGATGAGCTTTCTGGTATATTGCTTTCTGCAGTCACGTGTAACTGAGCGCCGACGGGCATGGGATTTGGTGTTGGAGACTCCTGTGTGACCTTTGCCAGCACTTGGCACAGGATGGATGAGGTGGTGCGGGCTCAGTGTTGGATGAATGGCGTGGCGGGAGTGGGCGTCACTCGCCTTCTTTCTGCCCTGCTCCAGGTAGCCGGGCTGACGCTGCTGGCTGTCGGGGTCTATTCTGCGAAGAACGCCACATCGGTCGCAGGGCGGTACATCGAGGCCCGGCTGGGGAGGCCGTCCCTGGTGAGGGAGACCTCGCGGATCTCGGTGCTGGAGGCTCTGTGGCACCCCCTGCAGGTAACCGCCGTGGGCCGTGGCTGAGGGACGGGGTCCTCACTCGAGTTCCTGCGCACCCATTCTTTCTGGCGTATCAGCCAGGCCGCTAGTGTGTCCCCCTTCCGTCTTTGTTTGACTCAAACACTGTCTTTTTTCTTCTGCATGGTAGATTCGTTTTTGGCTCTTTCTTCCTTGATGCTGCCTCTGGGGTCCCGTCCCCGTCTGCACCGTGGGGGGTGGGGGTGGCTTCATCCCAGCTGCTCAGTCACCAATGGGTCTGTTGACATGACTGTCCCCCTGGGTTGACTTTGGGGTGTTTATAAACTCCCGGGGGTTGGCCCTTGTGTGCCCTTTCCTGTAAGAGAAGCTGCTGGAAGTAGGTGTCAGCTGTGCCCACAGGAAGCTGGGCTTCCTGCCCCCAGTGTGTTCATCCACGGGCTGCACTGGACCTGCTGGCCGTGGGCTGGGGGTGACTGAGAAAAGAGATCGAAGAACCTGGCAGTAGGTGCCCAGCAGCACAGGTGGCCCCATCTGCCAGCCTTCTAAAGCAGGGCCGGTCACACGTGTCCTGGGGTGTGAGCTCAGTGGCAGGCCGCTGTGGCAGGCCGCTGTTGCATTGCTCTGGGGCTGCACTGTGGGCTGCGTGGATGACCTCCACCGTCCATCCCCGCAGGTCAGCAGGCGGCTGCTCAGCAAGCCTCAGGACGCCCTGGAGGGTGTTGTCCTCAGTGTAAGTGGGCCGTAGGGCTGGGCCGGGGTGCGGGTGGGGCGCCTTCGGGCCCAGCTTGGATGAAGCTCGCCCAGGTGGTCTGGAGGGCCGGACTGGGCAGCCACACATCCTCCAAACCGAGCCACCGTGTCCCCTGGCAGCCCAGCCTGGAGGCGCGTGTGCGGGACATCGCCATTGCGACAAGGAACACCAAGAAGAACCGCAGCCTGTACAGGAACATCCTCATGTACGGGCCGCCGGGGACGGGCAAGACGCTGTTTGCCAAGGTGAGAGGCCGGTCCCGCGGGGCCGCACCTGCCTGGGTCAGAGAAGCCCCCCTCAGCTCGTCTCGAGGGCCGGGTCCCTACGCTCAGCAGCCCCCGGCGTCTGTCCGCGGAGGTGCACGGCTTCCAAGGGAGAGAAAACTGAAGCCCCGCCCCCGCCCCGCCCCCAGCCCACCAACCATCTCCGCCTTCCCACCAGAAACTGGCGCTGCACTCGGGTATGGACTATGCCATCATGACCGGCGGGGACGTGGCCCCCATGGGGCGAGACGGCGTGACCGCTGTGCACAAGGTCTTCGACTGGGCCAGCACCAGCCGGCGAGGGTGAGCCTCCGAGAGGTACCCAGTGTGCACGCGCTCCAGCGCCGGCTCCTGCTGGGAGGGGTCGGTGTCGCCGCCTGTCCTAGCACCCTCTGTCCTCTGGCAGCACCCGGGCAGGGTGGAGTCTGAGGGAGAAAGTCACCCAGTGCCACTGCCGGCGTCCTAAACGTTTAGGACGGGGGCTGCCAGCGGGCGTTTAAGTTCGTGCCGAGTAAGGGCGCTCCGTGTGTTCCAGCCCTGCCTCCTATCCGACGCCGGCACTTGGCACCCCTGACAAGGGCGAGGCCTGGGGTCCCAGAGGCTGCAGGGCTCGCATGTTGGGGTTCCGACGGGAGTCTGAGATGGTCGCCCCGAGCGGCCCTCCGCCCTCACCAGCCTCTCCCTTCGCAGCCTCCTCCTCTTCGTGGACGAAGCGGACGCCTTCCTCAGGAAGCGAGCCACCGTGAGTGTCCGGGAGCCTCTGGCCCGTGGGCCCGCGGCCTGGGCCGAGCGAGGCGCCGGGCGAGTCTGCGCTCCGGGAGGGCGGTGCCTGGTCCAGCCGCGGCCTCTCAGCCGTGCTGCTGTGCTGGGCTCTGAGAAGCAGAAGCTGCGTCTGGCATTTCTTAGAATCTTCTTGAAGTCGAGCTTGGATTCCTAGAGACTCCGGGCTCCTGGGCCAGGGGTGCCTCCCTCCACCTGGGCGGCCCCTGCTGCCTGACGCCCCGCATTCCCTCCGCAGGAGAAGATAAGCGAGGACCTCAGGGCCACCCTGAACGCGTTCCTGCACCGGACGGGCCAGCACAGCAGCAAGTGAGCGCCGCCTGTGGCAGGCGCCGTCCTGCATCCGCCTGTTGGGTCCTCCCACGGGGCGACCAAGGCACCGCCTGGGCTCACCCGTTGCCGAGGGTGGGGGCACCCCCCTGACCCCTGCGCCCGGGCAGTGTCCCTGCTCTGGGAGGTCCCCCTGTGATGGGTCCCCCTGTCCCCTGTCCCTGTGATGGGGACAGACAGTTTGGCATAATGGGGTGTGGGAACCCCTGAGAAGATGTGCCAGGGGTACCCTGGGCGTGGGCTGGCCCTTTCCCAATCTCTGACCTCATTCTTTTGCATTGGTGAGGCTACTCCAGTCCCCTGCCCACTGGTCAGTCGTATGGCCCTCTGTCAGACATGCCGCCCTCACTTGCTGTGGCTGCTGCCACTGGAGACCCCGGGGGAGGTGTGTCTGTTCCTGCTGAGTTGGTGCCTCTGCTCAGCCAAACTCCGGCTCCTGGTCGGGCAGGGGCGGAGGTCTGTCTCGGGCCCTGGAGTCTCCATCCCCAGGGGTCCTGTGCACAGAGAGCCATATCCGGCCACCCTTCAGGCCCAGCCTTCAGTCAGAGAAGGTGGAATTCCGGCGAGGACAGAAGGTGGAGGGCCAGTGGGCAGCGGAGAGCGGCGCTGGGTCTCCCTGTGGTTTTGCGAGTTACAAAGCTGCGAAGCAGAATCTGCTAGAAAACTGCCCCGGGAGGGTTTAAGAGGCCCCCGCCCCGGGAAGCCAGCGCTTGGCCCTGCAGCCCCTCAGCTCCCGCTGCCCCTGTCGCCGCAGGTTCATGCTGGTCCTGGCCAGCAACCAGCCCGAGCAGTTCGACTGGGCCATCAACGACCGCATAGACGAGATGGTCAGCTTCGACCTGCCACGGCTGGAGGAGCGGGAGCGCCTGGTGAGAATGTATTTCGACAAGTACGTCCTTAAACCAGCCACAGAAGGAAAGCAGTAAGTGTCCCGAGCGGCCCGCGTGGCCCCCGCCCCGGCACCCCGGGGCCCTCCCAGCACCGCCCCCCCGGTGTCAGCCCCACCAGCACCGTCCGGGCGCCGTATCCTAGTCCTGACCCTGCGGCTTCACGTGGGGCCCAGGGTGGGGTCATGTGTGGCTTTATCGCTGGAGGCCCTGCTGCCCCTGTGCCGTCCACCCGCTTGGCGCTCACACTCCCATCCAGCTCTGCCAGGTTTTGATTCGACAGCCCGTCACCATGTACTGCTAGTGTCTCTGCCCTTTTTGTCACCCGGAGTGTCTTGATCACTTGGGCCTCTTAAGGAAACAGACCCCAGGCCGCGATCACCCTGTGTGTTTGGGGGCCACGATGGCCAGTTAGGGTACCCTTGCTGGGCTTTCCTGAGACCACTTTCCACTGTTCACCCCGTCCCAGGATCTTGGGGGCCCATGCCGGCGAGGCCCCCCTTCTGCAAAGCCGCCAGGTGGAGTGGCGCCCTCCACACAGTCCAGGCGGCCCTGCCCCTCGGCT
Organism: Pteropus medius; assembly: GCF_902729225.1. Lineage (NCBI taxonomy): Eukaryota > Metazoa > Chordata > Mammalia > Chiroptera > Pteropodidae > Pteropus > Pteropus medius. Next base: position 449,405 of record NW_024346980.1, read on the forward strand.
CTGGCGTGCTCCAGATAAGCCGCGGCCGGGCTATTTCCACCATCTCCAGGGGCCTGGGCCTCGGCGGCACTGACCCGAATCCTCCCTGTCGTTGGCGGCACTGGGAGCATCTTCGCTGTGGACGGGCTTTGCCTGTCCTGTCACCCTGTGCTGCCTGTCCCCTCGAGCTGTATTATCCGGGCCTCCTTCCCTTTCCCCTGGCCCCAGTCCCCCCAAACCTCCAGTGGCCCATCCTGGCCAGACCGCAGCCCAGACACAGTGCGCGGTGAGAGTTTGAGGCCTTGTCCCGTGAGTGAGCGGTTCCCTCAGGCCTTCGGCCCAGCTGCCCGGGGAAGGGCCCAGCGTGGGTGTCACTCTGAGCCGAGCGCTGGCTTCTTCCTCTGGCCCCTGCTTGCTCGTCTGGCAGCTCATCACCAACCAGCTTATGGCCGCGTGCTGTTTGGGCGCAGGGTGGGGTCTGGAGTGAGGGAAACATGGTTGGGGCCCCTCGTTCTTACACATTCCGACGGTCCCCACACAGCCCCCGCCCGGACCCCGCCTGGGCCCCGGGAGGAGCGGACGTGCCTGCAGGGTTGGATGGGCAGAATGGGCAGACACGCCCGCTCTGGGGGTGGTGTTGCCTGCCGGGGGGTTCTCTGCATGGGCTCCTGCCCCTGGCAGACACCTCGGCCCTCCACGTGGGGCCCTCAGGCCTGTGGCCTCGCCTGGGGTCCCGTGGGCACCTGGGCATCACTCGGGTACCCCCCTTACCAGGCGCTTGAAGCTGGCTCAGTTTGACTACGGGACGAAGTGCTCGGAGGTCGCGCAGCTGACGGAGGGCATGTCGGGCCGGGAGATATCCCAGCTGGCCGTGGCGTGGCAGGTGAGTGGGGGCCGCGCCCCGTGGGCCTGAGCCGGGCCAGTGCGAGACCCTCAGAGGGGCTCCTGCTGCCCCTGCCTGCCCTGCGTTTCTGACGCAGGGTTTTCTGTGCGCAGATGGGCTGTGTCACCCTGCCTGCTCGCCGCCACTCGCCTCAGGTCCCTCTGAGGGGTGGACGGGACGGCTGTCGGTGGCCCGCCCTGTCACTGTAATCCAGGTCAGAGGAGGCTGAGATCAGGCAGGGCTGCCTACAGAAGGCCTTGTGTCACGTGGGCATCCAGGTCCCATGGTTCGTGCTCGGGGTCTGGGGAACCAGCTGGGGCCCAGGGCAGTCAGCCCAGGCGACTCTGCTGACAGGTGGGAGACCAGGGGGACACAGCCTGGGTCGGTCGCGTCCCATGAGCTGTCTGTGGGGTACGCGAGGTGAGGGACACAGAGTGACTCTGACCTGAAGAAGCGTCTGGGGTCTCGCCAGGTGTAGGCCACCGGCGCTGAGGTCTGTCTGTGCGGAAGGTGTCCACGTTCTGGCCTTCAGGACGGGTTCGCTGTGGTCTCGGGGATGCTTCGACCGTGTGACTTGATTTCAGCCCCGTGTGTGGCTCAGAGCACGTCACCCCCCGACACCCAGGTTTTCCTCTCTGAAATGCCCAGCAGCAGTGGCAAGGGTGCCCAGGGCTGGGTGCCGCTGACCCCCCGGAGGCGTTCGCCCCTCGGTTGCCGGGGAGGGAAGGAAGCCCTGTAGGCGGAGGGGCTCCGAGCCTGCGTCGTACCTGTCTCGGGTCGTGTGACAGCCGGCGCCGTAAATTTAGAAGTGCTTTTACACAAGTGCGCCTTTTATTAACTGCGTGCACGTCTGTCAAACGTCGCAGCCCGGGCCCATGGGGCCGCACTGGGGTGAGGTGGGTCACGGCTGCCATGAAGGGCACCAGGTCGCAGACCTGTCCCCACACGTCCTCGGGACCCAGGCCACAGAGGGTGGTTCTGTTCCCACAGCCAGCGGTCAGAGCACAGCACACTCTCTGGTTTGGCCGCCGTCACCGATGCCACAGCCCTGGCGCCCAGGCAGACGTTTAGTTCTCATGGCTCTGGAGGTGGGAAGCCCCAGGCCAGGGTGCCAGCATGGTGGGGGTCTGACAAGGACCCTCCTCTTGGCTTTCCCACGGCCACCTGCTCGCTGTGCCCTCACGGCAGAGACAGCGCTCTGGCGTCTCCACCAAGGCCGCCGGTCCTGCAGGACGGAGCTGCCCGCCATGACCCCACTCCGTGACTGCGTTGCACCGAGATGCTTCTTCAGAGGCCGCGGCGCCAGTACAGCCGCCCCACGCCGGGGGGCGGGGGGTGCTGCACTGGGGACACACACATGCGGCCCCAGCGAAGGGCCTTGCCCTGCGGCTCCATGTTTGTGCTGAGGCCAGCCCTCACCTCTTCTCGCATCTTGGCCAGGCCAGGTGACAGGCCGGCTGCGTGCCTGGCAGAGGGAGAGCTGGGACGGTTGGATGCCACACGAGCGTGACAGGCAGTGAGTGAGTGGACGCCCGGGCCCGAGGGGCACGCCACCCGGGGGTCTGGTCCTCACACCAGGGTGACCGGTCTCTGACCGGCCAGCCCCAGGGAGAGGACAGCGGGGGGCACGCTTCAGGGCACTTTCGCATCAGCCGCGGTGCACGGGGCCAGGTTCCTGCGTCTGACCCAGCGCCTGTCGCCTTCCTGTTCCGACGGTGGCCGTCCTGACACGTGCGCAGTACTGTCTCGCTGTGACCCGAATCGCATTTCCATGGTGATCCGTGACATCGAGCAACATTTCGCGTGCTTCTCGGCCTCTGAGTCTCTGGAGAAATGTCAATTCAAGTCCTCCGCGCATTTTTGAATTCGGTTTTTGTTGTTGAATTGTAGTTTTTTTGGTGTGTTCTAGATATTTAATTCTTCATCAGATATGTGATTCGCGAATATTTTCTCCCCTTCTGTGGGTTGCTTTTTTTTTTTTACTGTTAATAGCGCCCTTTAATGCACAAAAGTTTTTTATTTGGATAAAATCCAGTTTTTCTGTATTTTTCTTTTGTCACCTGTGTTTTTAGTAGCCAAGAACTCATTGCTGAATCCAATGTCCAGAAGATTTTCTCCTGTTTCTTTTTTCTGAGAGGTTTATAGTTTGGGAGTTTTTGATGTATGCTGAGTTAATTTCTGGATGTAGTGTGAGGTAGGGGCTCAAGGTCATTCTTTTGCACGTGGACATACAGTCGTTCCAGCACCGTTTGTCGAAAACTGTTTGTCCTTGTTGGAAATCACTGGGCCCTGTGCGGGGTCATTTCTGGCCTCTCGTCTGTTCTGTAGGTTCATACTCTGTCTCCCTGCCAGGCCCACACTGTTGTGACTGCGGTAGCTCTGTAGTAAGTTTTTAAATCAGGAAATGTGAGCCCTCCAGCTTTGTTCTTATTCAAGATCGCTTTGGTGCTTTGGGGTTCCTTGAGGGTGTGAATTTTAGGATGGGTTTTTTATTTCTGCAAAAAAATCATTGGAATTTTGACAGGGATTGCATTGTATCGATAGATTGCTTCGCGTGGTGTTGACTTTGTAACAGTACTGTTTCCCATGGCATTAACACATAACTTTCTATGTTTTGGTGTGTTAATTTCTTTTCGGCAAGATTGTGTAGTTTTCAGTGCGTGAGTCTCACCTTGTTAGCTAATTCCTAAGTATTTTATTCCTTTTGATGCTATTGTACATGGAATTGTTTCCTTGATTTCCTTTCCAGATTGATCATTGGTTCTGTATAGAAATACAAAAGGTTTTTTGTGTGTTAATTTTGTATCCTGCAACTTTGCTGAATTTATTACTTTTTAACACAGATTTTTTGGGGGAATCTTTAGGGTTTCCTATATGTGAGATCGTATCACCTGTAAAACAGGTGATTTTGTTCTTCCTTTGCAACCTGGATCCCTTCTGTTTCTTTTTCTTGCCTAATCGCTCTGGCTGGAATTTGCAGCGCCCTGTTGGACACGAGTGGCGAGAGTGGATTTGCTTTCCGTCCTTCGCCACTGATGCGTTTGCTGTGGGTTTTTCATACGTGGTCCTTGTCACGCCGAAGAAATACCCTTCTATTCCTAGTTTATTGAGCATTTTCATCAAGAAATTTTGCCACATGCCTTTTCTGCATCAGTTGAGATGATCATGTGGTTTCTGGCATTCATCCTTTTAGAGTGTGGTGTATCTTGGGGATTGACTTATTGTCCTGTGCTGAACCCTGGCACGAACCCCACCTGGTCACAGTGTGTCACCCTTCAGCGTGCTGCCGCATGTGCTTTGCTGGCCTTTGTCGGAGACTTCTGCATCTGCGTTCATGAGGGGCGCTGGCCTGTGGTCGCCTCGCTTTGGCGTCGGGTCATCCCGGCCTCCTGGAGCGAGCCAGGAAGGAAGTGCTTCCTCCCGCTTCAGCTTTTTGGAAGACCCCCGGGGACTGGTGTTCCTTAGGCCTTGGGCGGAATTCCCCAGTGAATACGTCAGGTCCACAGCATGCCCTTTTCTTTAAAAAAATGGAACTGTTTTAGTTTTGAATAATTTCAGGTTCACAGAGAACTTTCAAGGATCGCACACAGGGCTCCCGTGCACCTGTCACCCCCACCGTGTTGTGAGCGTGTCATCACGAGGCACGTACGCCCCATCACTGTTCCACCTCGGACTTGACCTTCCCTGGGCCCACCCAGGGTGCTCATTACATTTAGTCAGCTCATCGCCTCCTCAGGCTCCTCTGGGCTGTGACAGTTCCTCAGCTGTCCCTTGGTTTTGATGATCCTGGGAGGGTTGAGGGTGCTGGTCAGGTGTTAACGTGGAATGCCCCACATTGGTCTGTCCAGTACTTCCTTGTGATTGGACTGGGGCTGTGGGTTTGGGGGAGGGGACTGTACAGGTGAGGTCCCCTTCTGCTCATATCACACGGGGGGCACCCGACATCATAGGGGTCTTGGCCATCTCTAACCCTAGCCCTCTCTCAGTTGGGTTCCAGTCCCCCTTGGAGGACATGTCGGCCCCGATGGTCAGAGCAACAGGTTGAAGAACAGGAAGCAGGTGGGGTACTGGGTCATCTGGGCAGGGTGGCAGCCCATTGTCACCCAAAGGTGACCTGCCTGGTAACCGAGGTGCTGTGGACCACAGTGGGGCCTGATTAGCAAAACTTTGGTGCCTCCATCCAGGTGCCCGCCCGTTTGGGGCCAGGATCCCTGGGCATTGGGTATGCAGAGGTGACAGGCAGCGGCCTGGCCCTTGGCAGCCCCCGGTTCTGGAAGGAGTTCGCAGATAGTGGAGACCCTGTGGGAGGCAGGACCTGGTGGACGATGGCTGCTTGGCATTCATGGGCAGTGCAGCCTGGTGGGGCCTCTCTCTCACCTGCCAGAATTGCTGGGGGCTCCTTGGGAGCTCTCTGCGGTGGGGGCCGCCCTCCCCCTGGAGTGAGAGTGAACCTTCCCCCAGTGGCCCATAGCAGTTCTGTCATCTGTGCCCTGACTCTAAGGGCTGCTCTACTGGCTGCAAAGCAGGGGCCCTCGGGGTCTGTGGTGGGGGCTGGGCCGCTTCCTGAGCACTGGCCTGGATCTAATTTTAGAAAGTCTTTGAGACTCAGTGGAGCGAGAAGGCCGGGCTGGTGTCAGCCAGGGCGGGGCAGGGGTGGGCAGTGCGGAGACTCTGGGGTGCAGATCACCTGTACACGTGAGTGTGTGGGCACGCTTGTGTGCACGGGGAGGCCAGACATGCGCCATCAGCACGTAGGTGTGTGCATTCTGCCAGGAGGCCGGGCCCTTTCTGAGGCCTAGCGCTGAGGGAGGATGCTGACCCGCCATCCTGGGCTTTGCCCCACCTCCCCGCCCACTGGAGGCGTTGGGATCCTGGAGGGCTTCTCCAAGAAGCGGCTCATGGGGGGTGGGAGGCGCAGCAGTGAAGGCGGGGCTGGCTGGCTACTGTCACCCCCGCCTGCAGAGCAGGGACCTCCTGGTGGGCTCCAAAAGCCTGGGGCCGGGACGCCCTTCTCTGGCAGGCAGCCCCTCTGGGTGCCCTGCCTCAGCACTCTCTCCCTGCTAGGCCATGGCCTATGCCTCCGAGGACGGTGTCCTCACCGAGGCCATGATGGACGCCCGAGTCCAGGACGCCATCCGGCAGCACCAGCAGAAGATGCAGTGGCTGAAGGCCGAGGGAACCGGGCCCGGCAGTGGCCAGCCCCTACTCCTGAGTGCACGGACCAAGTGAGCTGGGCCTCGACAGCTGGGGACCCTGGGGCACACCCGCTTGGTGGCTTCGCCAGAGGAAACACCAAGGCACCCGCGTCTCCTGGCGGCCAGCAGGGTGCTCTGCAGCCGCCCACCTCCCGGCAGTTTTTAATATTCCTCCGCTCAGGGCCAGGGCAGCATTAAAGGCCTCTACTTAGGACCAGCTGCGGCTGTGGCGTCTTTGTGGGGGGAATCTGCCCCTCCAGGCTGTGGTTTTGGCTGGGGAGGGTCAGGCTGGGGCTACCCCCAGGACACTCCTAGGGGACGTGTCTCCAAGCCAGGCCCAGAGCGGGGAGAAGGCACAGCCCCCCGGTCCAGGGGTAGCCGAGAGCTGGCTGCTGCAGTGGGGGGGGTCTAGCCAGGGGAAGGCCTGGCACAGTCGGGGATCCGTGAGGGGTGAGCAGAGCAGGCCCGTGCTGCCCGTCAGAGCTGCCCGCCTCTGCACTGGAGAAGAGGAGGTACCCTGTACACATCTGTGCCTGCCCTGGTGGGGGCCACACCGGGACTGGACACCTGACCTGACCAGGGTCGTCGGTGCTGGGGGCTGCCCAGGGGAGCCCCACTCTTCCTGGGTTGAGCTGGGGTCTCTGTCCAGAATCCAATAAAAACTGACACCACACCTCAGTGTCCGTCTCATGGTGACGCAAGGGGCGGGGCTTGAAGGGGGTCACAGGCTCAGACGTGGAAGAAGAGGCAGAGGCTGGAGCTTTCTGGAGAATTTACTGACCAGCAGGGGTGGGGGTCACAGTGAGGCGCCGACCAGGGACGCCCTGGGCAGGGTGGCCACACTCGCCACACAGGGCTCAGGGGCCTTATTGCTGGGCGGGGGCCTCCCCCAGACCCCTGTCCCCCGCACCCCCCACTGCGGCCCGCGGACGCACACGCCCCATGCACATGCTCCCGTGTGCAGACGGCGCGGCCGGGGTCGGCCCCTTTCCCCGCCCAGGCCCTCTCCTGGCCTCTCTCCTCTCCCCCAGAACGGAGAGATGGACGCGGGCCTACGGGAAACCGCCGGGTTTAAGTAACAGGCGTGGTCCCAGGCCAGGCGTGGGCAGGACTGCATGACACCGGGCCCCCGGTGCCCTGCCCGGTCCTGGAGACCGGGATCCTGCCCCCAGACCGGCCCCACCCCGACCCCTTTATAAAAAGAAGAGACAGCACCTTCCACTGGACACGCCCGGCGGCCGGGGCGCCCTGGCCCGGGGCGGCCGTCCAGTCCCGTGTACGTGGGCGCGGTGGCCAGCGGCCCCGCGAGTCCTGCGCGCGGCTCAAAGGTGCCGCGGGCTCGGGTGGCCGTTGTGGTAGAGTTTCTGCTTCACGTGCACCATGTTCCCGGCCGCCTCCTCGAAGGGCCTGTGCGGCCGCCGGCCGAGCTCCCGCAGGCTGCACAGCTTGGGCAGCCAGGTCCACGAGCCGTCTGCGGGGGCGGAGCCAGGGGCGTGGTCAGGGCGGGGCGGGGCGGGCCTGCCCGGGGCGGGGCCGCGCGTCCCGGCCGCACTCACCGTAGCGCCGGCCGGCCCTCCAGGCGCGCACGGCGCAGTGCAGGACGCCGTCCATCCACACCAGGAACCAGCTGATGCAGAAGCCGAGCAGCAGCCCCAGCATGAGGTCGATCTCCTGCTTGGTGACGTTGTCTGTCACGAAGTAGTTCTCGGAGGCGTCCACCACCGACTGGTCCCCGTCGTACGGGATCACGTAGTGGATGTGGTGCCTGGGGGAGCAGGGTGGGCTGGCACCTCTCCCGCGGGGCGCGCGGGGATCCCTGCTGGGGTCTTCCAGGCAGCCCTGTGGGAGCTGGGGTCCGGAAGGGGCCAGCGGACTCTTCCAGGGCCCCAGTCCCCCGGTGGAGGCTGCCCAGAGGGCGGGCGCGTGCGAGGTCAGTGGTCAGAGTGAAGTCTGGGGACCGGCCAGGGGCGGGTCCGCCCACGCATCGCCCCTCCCTTCTCTGCCCCGCCTGGGGCTCAGCGGCGAACCTGTCGGGGTCACGGGAACAGTGCAGGTGGACGGGTCGTTCGGAAGTGAGGGCCCGGGGCTGGGTGTCCCATCTGGTGGCAGGCTCACAGCCCTCCTGCCGGAGGCGGGGCTGACATGGCTTCCGGGACTGCCCCTCTGGCTTCTCCCTCCCGCCAGACACTCACCATACCCTTTCCTCAGCTTCCCCTCCGGGAAAGCCAAGTGTTGTCAGCCCTGCCCTGGGCCTCTGGTCTTCCTTCTGCTCCTCCATCCCCAATGCCGTCCAGCGCCCCATCCACTCACCCCTCATGGGGGTGCCCCCCGGCCCATGCCTTGTATGGATCTGCATGTCTGCTGGCTGCTCTGCTGCTGCTCCCAGATGGACGATGTTGCAGCTGTCCAGGATGCCCTGGACCGCAGTCCCTCCCCTGCATCCCAGCACCCAAGGCCCGTGGCTTGCCTCTCAGTCTCTCCTCCCTGGACTGGCCAGATTCAGGCCACTGAACCCTCCAGGCCTTCGCTTGCCTTTGAGGGACACACTGAACCCTCTTCGCAGGGCTCCCTCAAGCCTTAGGCCTGCCCTCTGGACCTGGTGACCCCAGGTGGGGCAGCCCTGCCCAGAAGACGGCACTCAGGAAAATAGACTCTGGGCTCTCCCCTCCCCCTACCAACAAGAGAGCCTGGGAGCCCAAGGCACAGTGGTCCCTGTGCCCTGAGCCCCAGTCGTCCTCGCAGGCAGCAGTCCTTCCTCTTGAACTGCAGTGCAGGGGCCACCCCGGTGTCCCCTTGCCCAGGGCCATCTCTCCTGGTTTCCCCTCCCCTCCCTGAGCCCCTTTGCTGGCTTCTCCCTCTCCATCTCCACCCCCTCAAGTCCCTGCCGGCCCCCACATCACCCCCGCTCAGCTCTGCTCGAGCTCCAGCTGCCTGCCTGCCATCTCCACGTGGGATCTACAGACACCTCAAACTCACACCTAAAAATAGCTCCTCCCTCCCCAAACCTGCTTCTCCCCATCTTCTCTTCAGTAGATGTCACACCTCCGCCTGGTCTTCAGGGGAGATAGGTCCTTGTCCCCACCCCACCTCCTGCCCCCTTGCCACTGGCCATGCTCCACTCCCCCGAGAGACCTTCCCCAAATGGAGACCCTATCAGTCCTCCCTGACCTCGGGCACCTGCTGCACTTCCTCCCTCATGGATGTCCCTGCACTGGCAGGGGCCACACGACTTCCTCCTGGTGGGGTCAGAGGAGTCCAGGAGCCCCAGGCCAGCAAGGAGCCCTCTCCTCAGCTCTCCTGATCCTCCTGGGGATCCCTGGAGGCCATCTTGCTCAGCGCGCCCAGAAGGTGATCAGTCCAGTGGCTGGGGCCTGGGCTACCCATTGCTTAGCTGATCAACTTGTCAATAGCCATTGTGAATCATCAATAAGTGATGGGAAACTATCGCTCTCCACCTAGAGTGTGCAGTAGCTGCCGGCCCCCAGGGGAGGACACACTTTGTGACCCATTAGCGATCCCCATCACTGAGGGCTGGCCAGGCCTCACGGGGGCTGATGACACTGAGCACCACTATCCTCTCCTGCCCTCCCCAGCCTTCTGGGCCAAGGACTCCGCCGGGCCTTCCTCAAGGCAGCTGCTTCCTACCCCTGGACGCACAGCTGGTCAGGGCAGGACACTGAGGACTGAGTCGCCAAGGAAACTAGAAATGCCCCTGGTGCCCTGAAGTAGGAGGAGGCCAGGGCCCCAGGCACCTGGGTGGCTCAGGATCTCCAGAGGTTGGGGGGGGTCACAACCTGCGCCCCCATTGCTGGCCTGGTGTCTGCAGCTCCTCCCCTGCCCTTTACCCCCTCCTTCCAACGCAGGCCCTGGGGGTGGGGGCTCAGGTCCCCCATGTGCATACATAGTTCCATGACATGTACATGTGTCCTGCCTGGGCCACGCATGCTGCATGTGTCTACTTGAGGCTTGATGCATGTTGTGTATACGCACCAGCCGCATGCACAGGACATGGCGTGTATACTGTGGACAGGACTCTGAGCTGCACGAGTACGCATGTGCACGCTTGCCCAGGCACGAGAGTGGTGCGTATCACATAGAAGCACATGCACGTGGCTTTGCACACAGCCGTCCTCTCTGTTGGCACCGCCGCACATGCATAGGTCATGTGCACAGACACCACCTCCTAACACGCACACATTGGAACATTAGTTTACATACATGTCCTCCATAAAGTTCTGCGTATAGGCATGTAGAAAGCATGCTCACTGCTCGCAGTGTGGCCATGGGGGCACTCCATGTGTAAAAAACTACTCTGCAGACAAGTCGGCTATACCTGCATGGAGCACACCAGTCGCTGTGTGTCGTCTACACGCACTGTGCACACATATAGATGTTGCCGATACACGACACACTGTACACTGAGTTCACATATCCTCCGTGTTGTGATGTGTACAAAGCACACACAAGCAGACGCACACTCAGAAACACTCCCTATGGCAGGCATGGCCCTCCATGTCCCCTGCACCCACAGACACGCTAACCTGTGTGCACAGGCCCCGCCCAGCTTCTACGCCACACGCACCTGTTTACATGAGTCCATGTGCTCTGGACTCCGCACGTGATGCACACAGACACACCGGTGCAAACACACCCTGTCTGTCCTCAGTAGGTGGTCACAGGCATCGCCAGCTGGTCGCGGCACAGCAGTGCCCGTGATGGCAACGTGTTAGTAATGCTGCCAGAGCTCGGAGCGGCCCCATGCTGTGCACGCTGCTGGGCCCGGGAGGGTCTCCGGGCCGCCCCAGTCTACACCCATTCACAGTCGGGGCTACCCCAGGAGGCTGTGAGCTGACCGCAGGCAGGAACAGAGTCCCTGGGAAATACAGCCACTCAGGAAACTCTCTCCATGATTCTGGGCTGGCACAGTCCAGGGCTGTAGGCACGGCGTCCCCACCTGCCCGGAGGTCTGGTCTGCACCCACGGGCACAGAGCATACCAAGAGAGGCACGACGTGCCATCTCACCCCCGTGCCATGCCCTGGAGCAGGGGTACGGGGCAGGGGTGAAGAACACAAGTTCTGGGGGTTGTGCCGTGTCCCTTACTAGCGGTGTGACCTTGGGCAAGTCCCTATCTGCTCAAGCCTCTGTGTGCTTTCTCACTGAGCCCAGCGCCCTGCGGGGCTGAGGGTGTGCGTGCGAACATGCACATGCGCTGCGTGTGCGCACACGTATATGCACAGACAGTACACACACTCGCGTCTCATGAGATGTTTATTTCGTATGTGGACGTACAAACATGCATGGCCAGGAAGACTTCATCATTCCATGTGCACAGAATGGGGGTCGCACAGTGGGTGCAGGGGGCCTGGGCTCTCCCCCTGTCCCTGCGTGACCTTGAGCAAGCTCCACCCCCCCGGCCTCAGTCCCTCCTCTGTACAGGGACAGGGGGCTGGGCACTGCCCACCCTGACTCGTCTGCACTTCCCTGCACTTGGCCCCCAGGAAAGTTCATGGACACAGCGCAGGACAGGGGCCGGTGCTGTGGGCACGGCCCTGCCCTCCCAGAACGCGGGGCTGGGCTGCTGCTCGCTCAGCCTCCAGGGCCTGGACCCAGCGGCCCAGCTGGTCTGCCCATCACCCTTTCTCTAAAGGCATTTGGGAGGGGGTCCTAACTGACTCAGGTGTGCTCCCCACCCCGGAAGCGGGAGGCCAACCCTGGGGTGCCCACAGGAGAAGGACAGTCCTTCCCCCACCGAGCCTCCGAGGGCCTCAGCAGCCCCTCCGGCCTAGCGCGGCCCTTCACTGGCCTGCCCGGGGCTCCGCGCACCCCAGTGGGCCCTGGCACCCACACATGTGTGATCACGCGTATGCCCTGCCAGGCTCAGACTCACCGGCCACAGTTGCAGTGGCAGACGCGGTCCTCGCCCCGCAGGTGCGGGAGGATGTAGTTGTGGAACCGGTCCAGCAGCGCGTTCATGTCCATCAAGCACGCGATGGCCTGGGAGAGCCCATGGCCGGTCAGAGCCAGGAGCTAGCCGGCGGGGCGCCCAGGTGGGGGCCGGCGCGCTGCGGGTGGGGGAGCGCAGCCGGGAGAAGGGAGTGCGGGCCAGGGGTAGGGGTGCTCTGGACAACCCGGGATGGGGGACCGCAAGCCGGGGATGGGGGAGCCCGGGGGGTGGGGGAGCGCAAGGCTGGGCAGGGGGAGGCACCTGAGCCGCGCGGGCCGGTAAACAAGGCGCGGGAGGGGCGAGGCGGCAGGCGCGCGCGGGCGCGGGAGGCGGGAGCGGGCGCGCGGGAAGCCCCTCCGCTCACCATCACGATCGACGCCCCCAGAATCATGAAGATCATGGTGTTCGCGCTCATGGACATCGGGCGGGGCCGGGCCGGGCCGGAGCGCCGCCCCCCGGCCCCGGCGCCCCCCCGGCCCCGGCCCGATGCTGAGCCCCCGGCGCCTCCGCAGAGGTCAGCGCGCCGCGCACCCACCGCCGCAGGTCGGGGAGGAGGCGCGAGCCGGGGTCGTGGGGCAGGGGACGCGGCCGCTCCGGGGTCGTTCGGCCGCGCGGCCACCGCGCTCGCAGAGCTCCGCTCCGCCTTCGGCCCTGCCTCCCTCCCTGCCTCCCTCCCTCCCTGCGCGCGCTCCGGCCCCCTCCCTCCCTGCGTGCCCGCCTCCGGGAGGGACCACGCGTCCGCCCCGCCCCCGGACGGCGGCCGGACCCCTCCTCGGGACGGCTGGTCAGTCCTGGCCTCGGACCCCTGCCCGGTCGCCCTGAAACCTGGCCACTTCCCGACTGGACTGGCGATCCTGGAGAGGGCCCTGGGGTCACTCCCCCTCCTCCCCACTTCTCAGCTGAAGGCGGATGAGGGGCTTTGGGCAGGATAGTCAACACCGGTCTCTTCCAGCAACTGCCTTTAGCAGAGGGGCCTGCAGGGTCGCTGCCAGGGATGTCACTGCAAAGCCATGGCCACGTGGCCTGAGGACAGAGCCCAGCAAGAGCCCAAGGATGCCCCACAGTGGGGGCAGAGCCAGCTCCAGCCTGGGCTTTCATCAGGGGCAGCCTGGAAGCCCAGAGGCCAGTGTCACGTCTGCTCTGGCTGCCCCAGACACTGGGAGCCTGCGGGAGAGTCCGCGTCAACCTGGACGGCAAGGGCAACGCTGAAGTGGCCCCCGCTTCCCCACGGTGACCTGAGGTTTTCCACCCTTACAGGATCCAGGAGGGGGCGCTGGGAAGGCTACTTGGGAGACAGCTGACAGCGGGGAGCAGACAGCGTAGGGAGTCGGGCCCCATCCTTCCAGCAGCCCCCGTGGGCAAAGGGCCTCGGGGTTTGCTGCGTAGCTCGGCCGGACCCACAGGCACTGGACGGTGGTCACGGAGCCCAGCCCCAGGCCTGCCTTTCAGAGGCTGTCTGCGGGGTGTGTGGGTGAGGTCGGCCCCCTTCTCCCGAGGGAAGCGACACAGCACCCAGCTCTCCCTCCTCCGGAGGGACCTGCGTGCGAAGGCCAGGTGGGCACTCGACAAAGGAGATGACCAGCAGCACGTTTATTGGACAGTTGCAGTTTCTCTCCTGAGAAGATACAGCCGGGGCTTTATTCAGGTATCTGTACACTCCAGCCAGGCACAGGGCAGGGGCGGGAAGCACAACGGAAAACAGGGATGTTGGGGGAAACGTACTATAAACCATTTTCCTTTTTTGGTTAAAGAAAAAAAACTTCATACTCAATACCCCACTCGTGAGTAAAAGTGGGATAAAAAGACTTGACTGCTGTCCCCTGGCCTTCCGCCTCGTCCCGTCTGCTCCGGGCAGCGGGCCTGGGCGCAGCCGCCGCGCGCGGGCATCTCGGGAGCGGGGAGCGGGGCGGGCGGGCGGCGGCTCAGTAGAAGCAGACGGTGTGCAGGAAGGCCCGGCCGCTCTTCTCCTCGAACTCCTGCAGCAGCTCGTCGATCTCGTTCTCCATGTCCTCCGTGTGCTGAATCTGCCATCGGAGAGGCCGCGTGAGCGTGGGCGCGGTGGGGGGGGCAGGACCGGGCCCGCAGGCGCCCCAGACACCGGGACTCAGCCCCCCTGCCCGGTGAGGCTGCGGCCGGGCCTGCTCTCAGGGGGTCACATGGAATCCTCACTGCCTGCACTGTCCCCACACTGCAAATGACACGGGCACAGGTACAGTCCCTTGCCCGAAGTCACCAGCGAGGAGCCAGCTCCGCTCCCGCTGGGCCTCCTGTGCCCCACAGGGCGCTGAGCTGCACCTGCTGCCTCCGCCCACCGCCACTGCTCTCTCTCCCAGGCGTGAGAACCACGAAGTACGCAGATGTGGCCAGACGTCCCTGGGGGAGAACCGCTGCCCTAAAGGGAGTATGTGCTGCCGGGGGAGCCCAGGGGTGGCCCGGGATGGCTCCTGAGCACACCTGCACTGACGCGGGCTGGCTAGCGCCAAGGCTGCTCCGTGCCCCCAGGCCCACCCACCAGGAAGTAAAGACCGGCCTTTACCAGAGTGACCCAAGGGGAAGTCACGTGTGCACCTTATAGGACACATCGTCCCCCCTTCACCCCTTTCTCCTGTACAACAGCCAGATCATGGGCATGACTGCTGGAGCTTCAGCAGCCACAACGGGCCATGAGGTGTTGGGAACAAGCCGTGCCGGGTCCCTCATGGAGCAGCCCAGTGGGCCTGCCTATTTCCAGACTTCTTAGTTAAATTGTTCTTTGTTTTTGTGTCATTCACAGCCAGTTAACCTAAACGCAGATCCCATGGGCAAAGGAGAAGGCAGGCATGTGGTTTCTCCTCGGGTAGGTCTCCCTGCCCCATTTGAGAGGAAATGTTTTCTCTGAGCTCAGCTGCACAGTGGCTGCAGAAGCCCGGGGTTTTCTGTACAAGGGCGCGTGCCCAGGGCCTCGCGGGCCAGGAGTCTGGAACGGCGAGTCCTGCAGGTGAGGAGGACGCAGGCTCCATCAGAGCCCTCTGACACCCTCTCGGGCGTGTCCTAGAAGCACCGGGTGGCACACACGGCCGCCTGCATGAAGCCAGATGCTGAGCAGGTCACTGTGCTTGTATCGAGCTAAGAAAACGCACAAATGCGAACTCAAGCCAGAGCCGGGGAGCGGATTCTCAGGCACCTCAGCGTTTACTTGGGACTTAACGTTTGAAACTAGGCAGACTGTGAGTCGGATCGTGTGACACTTCTACCCTGCAACCCTCACGTGCAGGAGGAGACAGTCCTGGTCACCTTCCAGCGGGGACTGCTCCTGGGCCCTGGGCCATGACCAGGACGCTGCCTGAGCACTGCGGGTGCGGATACTCACACACTGGCAGAGCTCGCAGATGAGGAACGCCCCCAGCGTGGCCTCTTCGTGGTTGTCCTGGATGTCCACGTTGATCACATGCACTGGCTGGCAGGTCTCCTGCTCTCTGGAATTCAGATCTGGCCGGGACAAAACGACGCAGATGTCAGGGGCCTCAGAACCCACCCTGCTCTATGTGCCCTGGCTGACCGAGCCTCAGACCACTTCCTCCCCAAACACCAGGCCATTGCGGGGGCGGGGGGCACGGAGCAGCCGGGGTGCAGCACTCGCTGTGCTGTCACCCACCGAGCACCAGGCCCCAGCCCAGTCTCCAGACGCCCCTCAGGCACCAAAGCGACCACATGCACGATGCTGTCGATGCTGCTGCGTCGTCTTTCACGGGCAGGCTCCCAAATGCGGTGCGGGGGAGGGACAGGTGTGACAGAGGACGAGGCTGCGGCCGGCCTGCACTCACCTTCCACCACCTGGTCGTACACCCTCTCCTCGCAGGTGAGGATCAGGTCGAACAGATCCTTGCAGTTCTGAAACCTCTCTGGCCGGGGCTTGATTCGCTTATTTCTGTCCAACATGTGCAAGATGCCGTTCTGCGTGTAGCTGGGTGCTGGGTTAAGGAACTTCCGGGAAGAACTGGTCACGACAGCATGGGCACAGCTGCCCGCAATCCTGAGTCCCGCAGGCAGGCGGGGGAGGCGCTCGCCCCACACCCACAGACCGGCAGACCCGCGCCTGGAGGCGTCCACCTCGGCAAGCCAGGCCACAGCCTTGGGCCAGCGCCGGCCCGGAAGCAGACCTTGTGTCTGCAGCCACCTCTCACGCCCGCTTCCTCGACCCGGGCCACTTTTCTTCCTTGTCCCCAGCACCTTGTTCACACTAACCCCGAGCCCTTCAGCGAGCACAACGCTCACTAGAAAACAGTGAAGAGGGGCCAGTCCTCGACCGTGACAGGGATGTCCCTTGGAGTTCAGAGAGGACACACAGACCCCGCCATGACGTCTGTGCCAAGTAGGTGACCCCAGAGCTGGACGTACCTCTCCTGGGGCCCCCCAGACAAGGCCACACCCCCACGAACACGGTGGACTGCCCTCGGGGGCCCTGGGGAGAGGGCTCACCTCCTCAGAAGGGATGGGGCCCGAAAGACAAAGGCGTGGTCTACGGGCCAGCCTGGACAGAGGGGACAAGCATCTCGGTAATTCTGTGCTGGGGGCGGACCGGCTGGTTCAGGAACCTCAGTGATACGTTATTCATTGCCTCGCCCATGTTTTAAGTTATGACGCTTTAAGTAAATGAGCTCATATTACTCAAAATACATTTCCTGCCTTCCTAGAGAGTGGAAACAGCTTTCAGAATATATTTAAGCAGTTTATCTAAGAGTTTCAACTTAAAAAGACAATGGGCTATTAGCTGTGGGGTGTTCTGGTTCTTGTCATTCCTTAGCTAAGTGTAATAAAGCCACAGCCTGTCCTGGGCCCGCCACCTCCCTGCTGCCACACGCAGGTCCGTCTTTCCGGAACTGAGTCCTTCAAACACCCGGCATTAAAGTCCAGAGGTAGGAAATGGGCTGAGGGGACGTTACATGTCGCTGTAGCATTGGGAGTTAAGGCTCAAGCACCCAGTCTGTGGTCAGGCCCCCTGCTCTCCCACTAGGAGGAGGGCGGCCGTGCAGCCCTGTGGCGTCTGTCCTCTGAGACTGCCACCACGACGGGCATGGCTGCTCGGTGACGGCCCTCAAAAGACGGCCGCCAAATGCACAGTCAGGGCTGCGACGGTCCTGCCACCGACTGCCAAGCCCCTCCCTCCCACGCGGAGCCGAGTTCAGGCTGCTGACGGGACAAATGAAGTCCCGTGAGACCGAGGAGAAGGGCCGGGGGAGGGAGCAGACCCCGACACTCGCCAGTGTAACAGGACGACAAACAGCTGCCTTTCTCGACCGTTTTCTGGCAAATTCCAGGCTGAGCCAGGCAGGACCAAGGACAGGGAGTGCCCGTGCCAGGAGCCCTAGAGAAGTCACAAAGCCACCCCCATCTCAGTTCACAGGGACCCAGAGTCCACTTGAATTCCCACTTCAAACAACAGGGGACAGGAACGGGGACGAGGATGGGGGTGAGGCCAAGGTCAATAGTGTGTCACCAAGACAAAGCCTTTGTTAGAGGCAAAGTGGCCGATGTGAGGGGACCCTCCAATTGGGCCACGGGCCAGTGGGGCTATGAGGGGCTTTCAAAGGAAGTCCCCTGCGCATGGGGGGTGTCAGAAGGAAACATTTCGGGAACGCTTTCTGGCTGGACAGGGCCTCCCTGTGCTGAAGCAGCAGAACAGCCCAGCAGCCCCAGCCCCTTGGCCTTGGACCGTGAGGGGCAGGCCGGCAAAGGCCAAGCCTCGGGGACTGGCCAGCCCTGGGTGCCCGGGAAGCCGAGCCACATGGGGGTGCGGGCAGGCAAGAGGAACTTGTGATGTTTCCAGAAGCAACCGCCCCAGCGCACACAGGGCCTGCTACGGCTGACCACGCTCGGCCAAGGGCCGGCAGACAGGCCAAGGCGGGAGGCCAGGCCGAACCTCCCTGCAGATCCCACGCTTGTAAGATGCCAGCTACCAGCCCCTACCCTGCCTTCCGCATCACCAGCCCCTGCTCGGCAGTGGGGCCCCCCAAGGGCGTGGCCTCAACGATAGGAACCCTTGATGCTTTCAAGGCCAAGGACATGGGGATGAAGCCACCTGCGCTAGTGGCCCCTCCACACCTGAAGTGAAGTTCTGTTTGCTGAGCGCCTTGCACTGTGAGGTGCTGGGCTGCCAGCCCTCGCCAGGTCACAGACGTGGCCTGATCTGAGTGGCGGCCACAGGCCTCCCAGCTCACACCCGGTGTGGCTTCACTGCTGGCCCCTTGGCCTTCAGAGGGCACACGTGTCCACTGCTGTCACCTGGGACAGGCGAAGGGTGGCGTGCACTTTCTGGGGCAAGGCCCTCGGGTGACGGGGACGCTGTGCCACCACAGGAGGCCCAGTGATAAAGGCGTGTTGGGTCCTCGCTGTGTCGGGGCCGAGTGCATGCTCTTTGGCACCTGTGACCTACACACGAGGGAGATGGACACATGGGAACACGAAATCCTTGCCTCCGGGACGGGATTCTTTACGGACTGTCCCTAAAAAGAGGGAGGAGCAGGGCAGTCACGGGAGGTCCATCTCCCCGCCACAGCCCGAATGCAGCAGCACGCGCGGTGCGTGGAGCCCGGGGCCCACGCACCTGGCCCGGCCCCGTCACCACGCAACGCAGCAGCCGTGGAGGCACCGCGGCCCCACGTGTCCAGGCAAGGTCGCGGATGCCCCCTTTACCTTGGCCCCATCCTGCACTTTTGTCCTCGGAGTCGAACGGGTTTAGCTGAAGGTGATATCTCTAAAGTGACTTCCTAAGAGAAGCCGACCTCCGCAGCGCGCCTTGGACGCCTACCGGGCCCACAGGAGGGGTCCTCCGCGTGCCATGGGGGCAGGAGGGCGCGGGCAGTGGGCTCACGGGCGGGCCCCCATGGGCGCCTCGGCTCTGAGCACAGCGTCCGGTGAAGGAGGCTGGAGGGGGCGCCGAGGGCGGAGCCCAGCGACCAGGAGACCGAGGCGGCTTCCAGGGAACAGGTCCCGGAACGGAGTCAGCTGCTCCCTCACGGAGGCCCATGCCAGGCCTGGCTGGACAGAGGGCCTCCCAACGGCAGGACAGGCACGTGCCACTCAAGCTGCATTTCCTAGCCGTCGCCAGTGGAACGCGAGGCAAGACAAACTGGTAGGAAAGACAGACTCGGACGTAAGGACAGCAGCAGGGCCTCCAGGGAACAGGACCCCGAGGGGCAGGGCTCAGAACGGGGTGGCAGGGCGAGGGGCCGTCTCTCCCAGCAACCAGGGAGGGTGGCACCTGTGCCCGGCTGCCACCGCCTCGTCTCGCCCAGGGCCGGCAGGGTGGGCTCTGCCACCCGGCACAGGCTGGGGCACCCGGCCCCGGACTTCCTGCTCAGGTCCTGGCTTGGTCCACCTCCCTGGCGCATGACTGACAGGACAGGGCGCCTCTCCGAGCCGCTCCCCAGATGGTGCCACACTTACTTCCAGGGTCCCCACTTTCTGCCTTAGCCTCGGGTGTGAACCCCATCCCACGCGGCCCCTAGTCCCCACGGTGGGCCACACCCAGAGACCCGCGCGGCTTCTGGGCCGCAGTCTAGTTTTACTTCCGGTCCTAAGTCTGATTAAACTGAATCGTCAGATGCAAGAACTCTTACGAGGGGATCCAAGTCCCCTCTGGGAAGATTCTGAAAAGTACCATGGCTCGGAAACACCCAAGCAAGCACCCTCCAGTGGGGACGTGCCCACCGGGCACTAGAGCCACCGCAGGCCGTCACCGAGGGTCCAGGTGGGCTGGGCCCAGGCGGTACTGAGCTCGAGGCTGTGGGCCCACCCAGCCCAAGCACCCGTTCCCGGATGGCTGACAGCCAGCCCCCCAGAGTTCTTGTTTCATGGTCAGCGGGGCCATGCCCCGGGAAGCCCAGGGCCATCTACCAACCCCGAATCCCTTGGAAGGCACGGGCCCAGGCCAGGAGCTCTGCCCCCTGCCCGCCTGGTGTGCCCATCCAGGAACCCCATCTGCAACTGCAGCCTGTCGGGCACCCGCTCCGCAAAGCGCGTCGGAGACGGGCAGCTACTCACCAGGGAAGCGGCCCCCACCCCATCTCTGGATCAGTTCAAGTTTCTTGTTTGAAATCTAGGGTCATTCTGCAGGGGCGAACACTTCTGCCTCCACTTTGTTCTCATCAGCCCTGACTGAGGCCTGCTGGGGCTTGCGGCCTGGCCAGCTCTGCGACACATGGATCGGGTGGCTGGCGCCCTCCCTGAGGGCAGGACGTCTGCTCTGCACCCAGGGGGTGGAGGGCTGGGCTGGGCTGGGCTGGGGCACAGCTTCCCTGTGTCATCAATGAGCTGCTGGAACACAGCGTCCAGGGTGGGTAAGCGTCGCTGCCATCACCAAGCCGAGAGCCACGGGCACCGGCGTGGGCCGCATCGCCCCACATCCCAGGGCCTTTCACGCGCTCGGACTCCTTCGATGGCCACATCCCCGAACAGAAGACTCGACACCCCAGACCCCGGAGATGTGTGTGACAACAGGGAACTGCGTGTTGCACACTCAGCTACCGGAGAACAGGGTGGCTGCAAGTCCGCCGCGAAGTGTGAATGGCACCAGCTGTAGAAACACGTGACTTACACGGGAAATAACGAGAACGGGGAAATCAAACGCCTCAGGTAGCGCCTGTTCCAAACAGCTGGAGCCATGGAGACCGAGGCGTCCGCGACCAGCCACAGCTCAGCTGTCGCCGTGGGGCACCAGCCTGGGACAGGCAAGGGGCGGACCACAACGGAGGTGACGGATGGGACAACTCCCCAAACCCCAAAGTTACAGCAGTCACTCACTTTGGGCCAAAATCAGCAAAAAATGAATTGTAAAGTGGAAAACGAATTCCACGTCTACCATGAGCCCCGTGGGCCAGCGGCGCCAACGCGATTAACACATTTGGTCTTCTGGGGGCCCAAGTCGGCAGCTGTGGGGGCGGCTGTGCCCCAAGGGCAGCTCTCCAGTCCCACTGCTGCTTCCCCCATCCCCCACTTCCCACACCCCCGGCCAGCGGCAGTCACCTGGACTGGGCCCGATGGCAGCTCCATAACGACCATCAGACGAGGGCAGGTAGAGGATGCAGAACGACCGTAAAACCACAGCGGGCGCCTCCAGGTCGAAGGGCGGGTTGGAGGGCTCTCACGTCTTGTCGGGGTGCAGCAGGAAGACGCCCAGTCTGCCCAGCCTGCACCCCACACGCAGGGCTCCCTAGAACAGGTGCTTCTGGACGTGCCTGCTGCCCAGTGTGGACACGCCACCTGCGCCGGCCACGGCGGAGGCCGCTGCTCCCCTGGAGCTGAGTACAGGGGGCCTGTGGTCACAGCTGGGCGGAGTGGCGCTGTCCCACCCCTTCAGACAACTGGTAGAAGGCGGTTCCCGTGACCCTTCTTAGGAACCTGGAGGTGGGGACGGTGAGGTCAGAGGTCAGGACCCTGGCTCGGGCTGTCATTCCTGGCTACTTTAAGCTGGCTGCTTGTGAACAGACGACAGAGATGTATCACAACATGCTACTGGACAAGACCAAGTTTTAGCAGGCTTTTAAATAATAAAAACAGTACACACTGCCACTTGTCCAAATAGAGTAAAACACTGCATTTATTTAAATTTGAAAGTTCAAAAATATCACTTGAAAACTGGCTGTACGATAAAACGCAGCGGGAAGGTGGTCTTTGTGCTGTTTCAGACAGTCCCCAGCTCTGCTGAACATCGTAAGAGTCACAATCTCAAAACAAAACCAAACAAAAAGAAAGCTGAGCCCTGGGCTGGAGCGTTTTGGTGAAAATTAACTTACTTTAAAAATTTTGAGAAAAATCCTGAAATTATTAATATCTGCAATACCAAATCATTTCTACATAAACAGTTCAAAACCAGACTAAACCCAAACATTACACTGGAAAAGCTGAGCCCTGCACACTGTGACACGCCCCCCCATGTGGCCCCACGTGTGTTCTGACTGCCCCCCTTTGACACTAAGTTGGTGACAAACACTCAAGTTTTACCATCAGAAGGCAGCATTCTGCTGGCTGAGAATAGTCTAGAAGTCCTACCCTGTGCCCTCTCGGCAGCGCCCGAGATCACAGCAAACACTTTGTGGAAAAAAATAAAACGACCCTCCTCCCCCACTGAAATTCGTTTTGCAGTCTGCGGCCCCGTCACCCGGACAAGCCCGAGCCTGTCCGAGCCGAGCAGGGCCGGGCCTGGTGAGTACTCGGATGGGAGACCGCCTAGGAAGACCAGGTGCTGGAGGCATCAAAAAATAAAAAAATAAGAGACTGTACGCTGACAAGGTCCTTGCAATCTGTGAGGTCAACCAAGGGTTGCCTCGCCTAAAAAAAAAAAAAAATTCGTTATTTAGTGATTAAAAGAAAACTTTGCATTGTTTTCCAAGAAGTTTAAGACAGTCTTAAAAAGTCCAAGGTGACTCTTGGCTAAGGCCTGCCACCACACCGTCACTGCCAAGCCACCGGTGAGCGTGGACATTCTTGTGAAGGACCAGCCTGCGTAAGAAACCCTGCTGTCTGCCTAAGGGGAGGGAGGGTGAGGGACTCGTCCCAGGGGCCAGTGGTCACTGCAGACCAACCCACCTGCCCGAGCAGGTCTGCGTGGGGACCAGCCTGAGCAGCCAGGGTCCAGAGGCCTCTAGAAAACACACCAGCAGGAAACGGAACCGGATGTCCCCACTTAACCGGGATGCCCCAAGGACTGCCTAAGACTTGGAGCGGTAGCTTTTCGTTAAGACTTCCATTTTTGTTTTGTGGGGTAATGGCGACACCCAGCACGTCTCGATGGGGGATGGGCCAGGGGATGTCTGCGTTCCTCCACCTGCATCAGGGAGACGTCGACAGGACCCTAGAGCTCACAGGTGACCCCAATGACACGGTTACACGTCTGCAGAGACGGCGTGGGAAAGGCCCACCCAAAGGTGCTGGCTGACGCGAGGCGTCCCTGATGTGCAAGGCGTGTCCCCCAGGAGGCCCTGTGAAGGCCGTCGTCTCAGCAATCACAGTCGCCTGGAGCCCCGCAGGGAGGCAAGTCCAGGGCAGGGTGCCAGTGGACGCTGTGCGCTGGCTAAGTGGACCCCTATGGCCCACAGCACGGAGGAGCGGCCAGCACCCAGGTGAGCACAGCTGGACTGGCGTCAGGGCTCCCACGGCCAGCACTCGCCACCGAGGCTGAGGAAGCTGGGCCTGCTGTGCACACGGGCCACGGGGCCCTCAGACCCGGTGTCACCCGAGCCCTGCCTCCCTCAGTGCCGTGCACCCCGTGACCGCCACCTGCTCGCCAAGGCCTTGGGAGGCTTTCCCCGCAGCCCGGATCTGCGCCACCCAGTCCACCAGCGGTGGGCACGCGCCACAGGCCACAGCCACCTCAGAGTTCCAACTCGGGGCAGGGGAGAGCACTGGCGAGTCACTGACGAGCCAGCAGGTGCTCCCAAGGCAAACCAGGAGGCAGCCACCTGGCCCCGTCACGAAGAGATTCTCTCGTGACCCAGTGGATGCAGGCCCTCGGGGACCCTGACAACCCTTGCCTGTGACAGATGCAGGCGATGCCTCCTAAGGGCCCCAACCCACGTCACATCTTCCCGGAGCGCGAAGGCTGCACGGACACGCGTTTCCTAGGGCTGCTCCCAGAGTGGGCAGCACAGGATGCAGCGCTGCCAGGATGGTGGCACAGTGGCTCTGACCGGCGGACCGTCCCTCTCTCCAATGGGAGGGACCGAGGGCTGCGGACAGTCGGCAGGCGGCTCGGGAGGGCAGTCTTGGGGCTGCTGTATGTAGGTCGTCATGAGAACACAGACACAGGCCACGAGCCGTCAGGACTGGCGCCGGCGGCGGGAGCCTCCGGGTGAGCCCCCGCACACTCAGGGGAGAGAGAAAGGCAAACAGCTTCAGTCCTGGCAGCCTCTGAAATGGCTGTTGGGACAGCTAGGATCCTCGAGCCACTCTGAGCCGCTCCAATGAAAGCTTTTGACCTAGTACTTCTTTACATTAAGAGGTAAATTCAAACTCACTTTGCTAATCAAAGTAGTTTTTGCAAAGTGCACAGGCTGCACAAGCAAGAACTGGAGACCCAAGTGAACCACTCGGCCGGACCTGTCACCCTGATCCAGGCTGCGCCAGGAGCTCCAGCTAGGTCTGCATGGCCTCGCACCAGCCTCGTCTTCGGGCAAAGTGAAAGAACCAGCAAGACCCACTTCCAACATACCCAGCTCCAGCATCTCGGCTGGAGGGACAGGTGGCCCCTAGGGCTGGGTGAGCACTCAAAGCAGTGGGCACAGCCAGTGCAGCTCCATTATGTCCAGACCTGCGAGTGACCCCTGGCAACTAGCTCGGCCAGTCGGCTCTGCTCAGCCCGTGGCATCTGATCAGGTGAGCTGAGCAGGCACAGCAGGTACCATTCTAGCGTTATCTGAACAGCTTAAGCCACAATTTACACTTGAGGCATAGGTGCTTTTCTAATGCCTGAAAGGTTAAATATGGCCAAAGTCAGATCGCAGTTTCTCTGGGAGTCAGTGTCTGGCTTGGGAACACATTCATTTGTTAAATAGACAAACACTGTCTTCAAACACTAAAAACACAAGCAGGTTCGGGCCTGGTTAGTATTTGGGTGGGAGACCACCTAGGAAGACCAGGTGCTGTAGGCATAAAAAATTTAAAAAATAAAAAAATGAGGGATTGTATGATGATGAGGTCCTTGCAAGCTGTGAGGTCAACCAAGGGTTGACTCACCTAAAAAATAAAATAATTTTTTAAATAAAATAAATAAAAACACAGCTGCTGACTAGGGTGAAGCGAGATGGGGTCAAATGTGGCAGAGGTGAGGGAAGGCCTGAGTGTCAAGTGCAGGGTACAGGCGGGCAAAGGCTGGACGGCGACCAGGGATGGCGAGGTGAGCCCGCCAGGACGGGGGCAGAGCTGGGCCGGAACTGCAAGAGCAACTCCCAGGGGCCGAGCCGCTGTCTCCGCCCCCGAAAGCAGCAGGAAAGCAGCAGGAGAAAGCAGGGGGCGGAGCCCCGCCCCGCGAGGGCCCCAGGAGGCCCGGAGCAGTTTCTGGAGAGGCCAACTGGCCTTAGTCACAGAGCAATGGTGCCTCAGAGAGGGTGGTCGCCTCTCAGGTGTCTGTGTCCACTGACCTCACACCCAGGATGGTCGGGAGGCCGTGAGGATTAGTCTCAGGGATCATTTTCACGTTCACCTTTTACCGCGAGACGAGAGGACAGTGTAGGGGGGGTGCATGTGAATCAGCTGAAGGCCTCAAAGACGAAACGGAGAGGATGGAAATCGTGAAAACAGCCGAAACCCCAAAGGTAATTACAGAAGATCCACAGAGAAACGAGAAAAGTGTGGGGGACACTGGCTCGTGTGCTGTCTCCAAGCACGTGAATAGTCAGGCCCCGGAACGTGTCAGCTGCCGTCGCCTCCGATCCCCGTGTAGGGACAGCTGGCCGCAAACGTTAAAAACTGCACTATGTTTAAAGAGAAGCATCTGCCTAAGACCAACGGCTCTGTAATTCACAAATCAAGTATCCGCTGAAGGTGCTGAACGGCCATCTAACTTAAGCTCACAAAAGCCAACTCCAGAGTCTCGGGCGGACCTCGCTGCCCTTCCCGCCATGCCCCCCACTCCTCCCTGGCCAGGGACACGCTCCAGGGTCACAGGCTGGCCACGCTCACTTTAGAAGGCAATGACAACTTTCACCAAAGGTGCCCAGGGCTCGGCCGCAGACTCGTCTCAGTCGGCGCTGGGAAGCCTGGGAGGGAGCTGTGCGGACGTTGGCTCTGGTGCAAAGCCAGACTGCCGAAGCCCCACCTGGCCCAGGGACCAGGACCCATGTCACACGATGCCGCATGGGGACCCGAGCTTAAGCCCCACTGTACTCAGTGACTGAGGCAGAGGGAAGGAAAAAACCGAGGTCAAAGGGAAAATGTGCACCCCAAAATGACCAGTTCCATACGCACTGTGACACAAACCTCAACAGCACGTTGGGTGAGGTGGCCGTCACGAGACATTTGTGACTCCATCCACGTGAACACCCAGAAGAGGTGAATCCAGACAGAAGGGGGCAGTGGCAGTGATGGCTTCTGACAGGGAGATGAAAACGCTCTGAAAACTGTGATGGGGGCGCGACCCCGTGAAAGGCACCAGACCCCGTGGAACTGCGCGCTTTAAATGGACGGACTGCACAATGAAACTGTTCTTTACAAAACGGGCAGGTCGCCTCACTGAAAGAGAAATCGGACATCACTTCCCATCCGTGAGCAGAGGGCAGATGTCCCGGACTGTTAGCTCCCAGAGGACAAATGCTACCGTACGCTGCTAACTGACCCAATCCAGGTTCACGAGCTGGCACAGCTGGTTTGGTGTTACTTTAACACGGTTTCCAAGCCCATACCCCTCCCCGCCGCCTCCATTGACCTCTGGAGTTCCCAAGAGCAGGTTCTACAAGGACCGCAGACCAGCACTCGGCCACAAAGATGTCACCATAGGCAGGAGGCAGGAGTCTGTCAGTCCCCAAGTCCTGCTCCCGCTAGAGAAAACCAAAATCAAGACCTGCTATTTACAGCCAAGAATCCAACGCTCTGCTCTGATGCCGACGAGCCCCTCAGTGCTCGGCGTGTTCTAGCTCATTCCCAGGGCACACCCTGAGGGGAGCACACAGGAGACCGAGGCCTGCTACACGGAGCAGATGGCAGAGCAGGTCTGAGCCCATGGGCCAGCTCCAGAACCTGGTCCCTGGCCACCAGGCCATGTGGCCTCAACTCTCGGTCCTGCCCAATAAAGCGACATTTTCCTACCGTCACGTCACTCTCCCATGACAATTCATTTACTGCACATTTTTACCCCTGGGTCATGTCCTATTTTTCTAGCTTTCCACTGTAGGTTACAACAATGGCCGCTCTGCAGAAGCCCCGGGGCCGTCACAGACCTGGGCTTTCAGCTCTCAGCTGCACGTATCATGAGCAAATAAGGGAACAGGTAAAACGCCAGGCTCCCCGTGGCCACTGCCTGCTCCTGTGCAGCACCCCCACCTCATGCTACCAGGGTTCCCGCCCCCGCGGACCCCACTCCTCTCCCTCACCTGCAGTGTCTTGCCTGCATCTAGTGACTCCTGGAGATGTCTCCTCAATACTGGGGTTGAGCCGAGGACAAGCTCAAGGCTTTACTCCCTTCCCCCCTCACCCAGAAGACAGAAATCCTGCCCAGGGGAAGTCAATAGGCCAGCAGGTGTGTCCTTCCCAGAGCCTCATGAGGAGCAGCCAAAAGGGGAGGGGCTTTCCCACGCAGGGTCCCCAGGAGGCAAGCACTGCCAGCGACAGTGGGCAAAACCAGCCAAGCACCACACCTTGCCCAGGACAGACCAGGGGCACGCGCACACACTGTGGGGAGACCGTGTACCTGCATCATCCATAGAAGACACCCTGGGTTCTGAGGTTGGTCTCTGCTCGTGTGAACCCTCAGCGCATGCACCGCCCCCCGTCCCCCGACTCTACGTCCCTCTGCACGGAGTCTGCAGAGTCAGCCTGCTCAGGGCTGCGACGTGCAAGGGCCTGATTTGTGATGACAAAGGGGCATGTGCAGGGCACTAGCGGCCACCGGGGGTGCTGAGGAGTAACCCTCAAAACCAGACGGGTCCCCAGGTAAGCTCAGCGGCACAGGCAACAGAGGGCGGGGCACTGGCGGAGCTCTGAGGGCCTTTCCCGGGGTGCCCTCGGCCCCTGGGCCCAGCGCTCAGCCCCCTCCTTGGACGGAGGATGAGAGCAGAAGACATCCTCCCACCTGAGGACAAGATGTAGCTGGCGCCCCTCCCGGAGGAGATTCTGGGGCTGAGAAAGAGGGGCCCAGGAGTGTGCATTGCCCAGGGCTGGCGCCGGGGCCACAAGTCCCAGCCTGGGGTCACTACATCACGGGCGCCCCGCACTCACAGATGCAGACTCCCATGTCCAGTTGTGGCAGCGACAGGACATGCTTGTGTTTCTGTCCTGATGCCTCCAGACCACTTTCCACCGGTCACCAGGGGAAGAGAGCGCCGGAGGGCAGGACAGAGTGACCGCAGGGCCCTGCTCACAGCTGCTAGCATGACATTCGGGGCCACTGCCGGCTCACGCACTCGCCTACAGGTGTAGGAACCCTCCGCCGTTTATTAGGATGCGCGTGTGCGCAGGTGCAGTTCACATCTGGCGCGAGTCCTCACTTGGACTATGCCTGGGCTCCACCCTGGGGACGCCCCGCCATCCACTGCAACCCAGGGGACTGCAAAGGACCACAGGGAGATCACAGAGTCCTGGTCAGAGCCCGAACAGTGACCGAGTGTCTCAAGCTCTATGCGACTGGTGTCGCTTCACAGAAATCTGCTTTCCCTCGCACAAGTCCAGGCAGACCAGGCTGTCGTGTCTCCTCCTGACCCTTGTATCAGGCCCTCCGGAGACATCCAGGCGTGCACAGCAGCTGGCCTACGTGTCAGTCACACCCACGCCCCCGCACCCCCCGCAGGCACACACCTACCTGCAGAGGACAGTGGGCAGCCCTGCAGTGGGACAAGCAACGACTGTGTCCTGCTCCCTCATCTAAGCTGCTTAGTGTCACGTCAGAGTCTCGTCCTGGACTCTGCCAACACGGATGTCACGTCTGGGTCTGCGTGCCCTACGCGCCCACTGCCCTGAACGGCTCCGACCCCGCACTGCCCCGACAGCACCGGGAGCAGACACTTAGCCCGCGACTGCGATGGCGTCCGCACTGCACAGGCCCCGGAGCAGAGGCCAGGCGAGCACGTCACAGCGCGCCTGCCGGGGACAAGCACACTGGGGCTTTAGAAGGGTGGCCCCCTGGGATACAGTTCTTTGTCTTTCCTAAGGAGGTCATTGTACATCTGATCATATGTGGTTTTGAAATCGTAAACATTCGGCTTGTCGGGTGCTGGTCCTGGAAGCTTCACGTGGGTTCCTGTTCCGAAGGACCGGACGCTGAACCCCCGTTTGCTGAAAGACACAAGGGACAGGAAAGATCACAGTCAGATTAAAGAAGACACAGAATTCTGAACATAAGGGACATGAAATGGCAAATGGACAACATGGGTAACAGCTGCTATTCGAGAACATGTTTTTCAATCCTTAAACTATTTTATTCACAAATGTAAAAAGTCCTGCAGTCTGTCACAGCAAAGCTGCTGCAACCAGTCAGAAGGGGAGACACGGGTCCCTTCGGGATTGGCTATAGGTCTGCAGTGTCGCCCCAGCTCCGAGGAGCCCCGAAGGGCCTGAGGACGCGCGGGACTGGAGAGCTCCCCCAGAACACCATCCCGGTCACGGTCCCGGCCTGTGTCGCATTCAGGCTCACAGGATCCCTAGTTCCTGATCCCTAAGATACTTCTAAAGACTTGACTGCAGGCCCCATCCCGGGACACCCTGTCTGGCTGGTTCCCCGGGACCCCGTGAGGACGACTCGCCAAGAAGCCAGAGCCAGGTGCCCGTAGCCGTTAGCATCGTGACGGTGTCCAGGGCCGATGACACACAGCCCACAGCTGCGGGTACTGTCTGGCCACCTGAGAAGTCGAGGACGAGGCATCAGACCAAACACGTTTCCTGGCACGTGGGGAGAAGTGAGTGTAGCCCCACAAGCAAAAACTTACACCATGAGAAGAAACGCCATCTTTAAAGGGAGACTCGCAAGGACGGACGGCAGCAGCCTGTGTTGTGACCAGGGGCGCAGGGCCGGGCCACGCAGCACGCCTCCCCCAGCCCTGACCCCAGCCCTGAGCGACAAGGTGACATGCAGGGAGAGGGGCATTTCCTGCTAAAGTCGTCACTTCCGCCAGTGCGGAGGGAACTGTCGTCCAGGTGGCAACAGGCAGGCCCTGCTGCCCGACTCCACGCGAGGTGCACATCACATGGGACGCAGTGGGGCAGCTGGCCTCAGGGCTGAGCACCACTCCACCTGGACTGCCCCCAGTACGCGCCCCCTCGCAGCGCCAAGTGCTCCCCACCCCCCTCAGACCCTCGCGAGCGGCCTAGGGGCTGTGAACCCAAATAGCTTCTCTTAGGGATGGGGACCCTCCCAACACCAGCACGGGTGAAGCGCCGAGTCCCCTACAGCAAGGACAGGTTCAGGACAGAGGGGAGGAGATGCCACACGAGGACCCTGGCCCTGGGATCCCCTGAGGGCACTGGGTCTGGGCCAGCAACACCAGCAGCTCTCTGGACAGGACGCCAAGCCGAGGCCCATTCCCTGCAGAGGAAGCAGCCTGGCCTAGGACGGGCACGCAGGAGTGGAAGGTGGCAGCCGGTGACCACGGAGGAACAGGGGGCACCGAAGGTGCGCACTCATGCGGAACTAACGAGTCTGGCCGGTCCACCTGGCACAGGCGGCGACCCCCGAAGTGTGAAAGCAGCTGCTCAAGGCATGCTGGAAGCACCCAGGCCTGTCCCCAGAGCCCGCAGCTTTCACAGGCCCTAGGGTGCAAGACTCACCTTGTGGCGGGAGCCCAACTCGCAAACGAGCCACCAAATGTGAGGCCACCTCATTTTCCTGCACCACGCAGACATCACCAACTGAAGGTTGTGGCCACCCGCCTCCACGTCTGGCGCCAATTCCCCAACGGGCTCAGATGACAGCATTTTTGAGCAATTAAGTATTTTCGATCACGGTGCGCACGTGGGTTTGAGACCTAACGCTGTGCGCACTGTCACGGAACACCGCACCGCGGGGACACGCACACGCATGGGAGGCCGGAGGGCAAGTCTGGCTTCCCGGCGGTCCTCGTGGCGTGGCGGCGTCTGGGGCCGACCCCAGCATCTCTACATAGAGGAAAGGGGGTGGGCGAGCAAGGGTGCCTTTTGGGGTCAGGTACCACTTTTCTTCTTGATCCATCAGCCGCCCAAGAAGCCCGCTCCAAAAGGGGTCCCAAAACTCGCTGTGGGCAACAGGAGGGAAAGCAGCCAGCTCAGCGCGGGCGCGTGAGATCCACTCAGACACCGTTCGCACGTCGCTTTTTAAAAACAAGTATTTTCACGTAACTCAGTTATTTCCTTTTGGTCATTCCTTTGAAGTATTTAGCCAGAATTAAAGAATTGATGAAAATGAGCCCAACTCTTAAATTAATTAAAATGGGCCCACGCACATCTACTCTTGAAATACATTAATGAACCGTCCAATGACTAGGTCTTAATTTAGCCAACAGCAGCAAAGGAACCCATCAAGTCTCTGGGGGCCGAAGGTTCAGAAGTGAGACACACCCGCCGCTCCTGCTGGCGGCAGGTTTGCCACCCCGTTAGTCAACAGTACTTCCCGGGGCTTACCGCGGGCCGGGGACACAGCAGTGACCAAAACCGACCCAACCCCCTCTCCTCAGGTGCTATGGGGTGGGGGCGGGTGGACAAAACAAGTAGAGCACCCGGCACACAGGATAGTGGGAAGCAGTGATGGAGAAGCCATGGGCTGGGAGTGGAGGTGCCGGGTGCAGAAACCCTGGACAGGACCGAGAGTTTCAGGCGGGGGATGGCAGGCATGCCACCTCGAAGCTGCCCACAGGGCTCCCAGGAGGCCCCAGGCAGGGTCCTCGCCTTCCACCCGGCTGCAGCCACCTGAGTCTGAGGGCTTGGATGTCGCCACCTGGCAAGGTCGCATGTAACTCATCCCGAAGATGACGTGGCCCAACCCTCCACCTGGCTGACCTGTGACAAGGCTGCCAAGGGGATCACCTGCTGGGTTTCCACAAGGCCAGGTGGGACTGACTGGCGGAGCTGTCCCCGCTAGAAGCTGCCTGCGCCCTTCCTCACTGCCCCGCCCAACTCTCGGAAACGTTTGTTGGCCCAGGGAGTTCAAAAATAAAATGAAATGCAGGTTGTTCCTCCCCCAACAGAATGTTCGCAAGTGGCAAAAAGGCTAATTAGCAACAGAAGCGCTGTTTCTTCTGAGCTGGTGCAACTGACATAACAGCCCATCTTGTGCGGTGACAACAGTGCAGTATGACAATTTGTTTCTTACAGAAAAGAACTGAGCGCTATAAAAATATCCTGACAACCAAAAGGCTTTGTCTCCAGGGCCAACTGTTTTGTACGTTAAACTAACCTCCCAGGCAAGTACTTATCAGATGTCTTCCTGAGCATCCAAAACCCGGCCTGAGAGCCTACCGAAGAGATGGTGGAACGCGGGGACGCAAAACTGTCTGTCCACTGTCACCCGATGGCTAAAGGCAAAATAACGATGCTAAAATGAACACCCAAAGGATCTTAAGAAAATGGCCTTTTTTTTTTCTTATGGTGTGATTACTGACATAACTTAAAACATTATTTTGGCTAAGACTGAAACCCGAGACCCATCGCTGCCCTTCTGAAGGGACGACAGCCCATGAGGTCACCTTCACTGCAGGCCGACCCCTCTCTGCTCCTCGGCCCCATGGCTACCTCTGCGGTGACCTCACGCTCAGACACGAGCCGAATGCCCGAGAGCTATCACACCCAAGCGCCCGCCTGGGACTTCACTGTGGCCAAGACTGAGAAGATGCGCGTTCCGACAGAGCTGACGTTCTCACTCTCAGAGCGAGGGGCCTAAACATACTTCGATGAGCATTTTCTAGCATTTTATTCTTATCCTCCCAGAAGGCCAAAAATGAAACCCAGCGGCTTCCAAGCACGAGATCTGTGTGTCGACTTGGTGACAAATGTGCCAGTTGCCCAGGCAGTGCCCTGTTTACATGTCCCTCCTCCAGGCCCACTGTTCTTCAACCCTGGCTTCTTACCGGCCCCCCTGCTCTGTGCGCCCCCGCGGGCCTCCCCTGCACACAGCACGGAGCAGGCCCCCCGAATCCGGGCCTTCAGACAACCCTGGAGCACAACGACCGATCAGCGTGCTCCCTTCCAGGACCAACACTACACAGTGCAAAGCACGGACAGGCCGCTCACCTGCCGAGCCTGCTCTGGGCGCCCCCTGTCCTCTCTTTAAGCGGCTGGGGATGGTCCTAATGCAGGGAAGGACATTTTAGCTGGACTGTTACTAGTTCTGTCTCAAAAGTCACATTCAAACAGACTCTCCCTCCCTCCAGCCACCCCCAGGGGTGGGGTGTGGAAAGCACTCGGTACACAGGAGCTCAAGAGAGGGACTCGGTCCTGCTTCTCACACACCTGCTCCCAGAACCGCACCGCCCAGCGAGCTGCGGCTGGAAACAGACTGAGAATGCAGTCCACCGCTTTATAAAACTGTCTCTAGAAACTGTTTTCAATTGCTACTATTAAAAATGTAGCTTCCGAAAATCAACATGCCCCTTAGCATCTAGGAGACAGTTTGGAACAAAAAAATAAACTAACTGGCTCCACTGGGGACTCTTAATCCACGGAGTACAAAGAATAGGAGATTCTGTGGAAACACAACAGTCTTCCCACGCCCCTAAAACCTAAAGCCCCCCAGGACTGATATTTGAAACAATTTAGTCTCATCATCACCCCAGGGAACGTTATGCCCAGCTATAGGAAGGGCCAACATTTATTACCACTTGTATTTGACCTGTCAGAAAAAGACAGTGCGAGCCGATTTTCAATAGGGCTTCACTGATTACCTACTGGACGTGTTCAACTAACTACATTCCTTTGCATGTTTTTTAGAAGTTTTCCTATGCATAGTTTTTGTGTTTGTAACCAAACTGCCCAGTTTTCCTACTTTTTCACTTATCACACCATTTCCTACACTTTCCACAGACATCGGCTTTAAGGCCTAGGTCTCTAAAGCCGACTTTTATGAGCTCTCCTAGCTGTAACAGAAAACGATTGCACACCTTTTATTATTATTTTTTTTACGCCTCCAGCACCTGGAATTCCTACGTAGTCTTCCATTCAAGTACTAACCAAGCCTCTCCCTGGCATACAGTTTTTAAAGATGCTTTTAAGCTGTGTAAAAAATCCAAATAAAAAAAGCCACAAATAATTTCTCAAAAGTGAAAATGACATAAAAGTTGTTCAATCTCAACTGCAATTTTAAAACTAAAGATCTATTTTTTGCCCTAACATGAAAAAATAAAAATAACACCCAGATTTTGAGGAAATGGGAATTCTAAAAATAGGTATTTTCTGGAAGGCAGATTGGCCAAAATGTATGAAATGTAAAACGTGCCTACCTTTGACTTGGTAATTTCACCCCTAGGAATTTATGCCAAGGAAATACAAGAGGAGCGAGCAAAGACGTTTATATGACACAAAGATGTTGATATTGTAAGACTGAAAAATAAAAAGCCCAAACATCTATCGACAAGAGACTGGGTACCAAATTCAGCACTGCACAGAGTTCCTCTGGACTGGCCAGCTTCACAGTCCTGGCCACTACTCAGTATGAACAGATGTATTCAAATTCAACACATTGAAATGAAAGCAGCAGAAAATACTGAAATCAAACTATATCCACAACGTCACGTGAAGAGAGAAAACAAGGTTATTTTGGTCTCCCTTAAGTGTGGGTATGTAGACACCGAAAAATGACCTTATCTTCTTCATCTCCCTTGTATTTTCTACAGTGAGAATTTTTTGCAACAAGCAAACACTACTATTTTAAGAAAAACACCCAACGTAAAGATTTTAGAAATTAAAGATTCATGTCCAAAATAACTTCACACTCAGAAGATGTCAATAACACGTTACCCTGAACCTGGTTCCTTTGCCCTCATTCTGAGTCTGTTCTTTTGACGAGTCAATTTGAAAGGTAGTAAAACAGGTGAAAGCACACAAAATTCCTACTCAGTGATCATTCCGAGGGGCTCTTCTGCACCCCCCTCCCCCTTTACACAGGAGACTCAACGCCGTGCTGGCTCCGGCCACTCTGAACGAGGACTTGTCATGTCGTAGTGGCTGTCTCAGGGAGTCAGACACGCGTACCTGAAATCGATTTCATGAACAGTCTACAGGTAACTCAGGCTTTCCTCTGGGGAGACTCCGTCCCGACTCCGTGGCACAGGTACAGCGGAAGAGCTCAAACAAAGGCTCACCATCCAGAACCGGCAGACGGGGGTCTCCGCATCAACTGTTCTTCTCGCCGAAGATGTCACATTTTATTTTCCTTGAGTAATTTTCCAGGGGCGTGAACTTTGCATTCTTTTGCTTA
Organism: Pteropus medius; assembly: GCF_902729225.1. Lineage (NCBI taxonomy): Eukaryota > Metazoa > Chordata > Mammalia > Chiroptera > Pteropodidae > Pteropus > Pteropus medius. The sequence continues at coordinate 484,470 of NW_024346980.1, forward strand.
AATTTACCAAACTTTCAGTGACTGAACACATAAATGCAGTTTGGGGATCTAACCCAGCACAGTAATTCTAGCACATTTCTAATTCTAAAGTAACTTTACAGTTTAAAAGTTTGGGTTTAAAAACAACTGTACATCAGTTTCTTAGGTTCAAAGCACATCACGCTCTACCAAAAAATGGCACTAAGGAATACTGTGACAGTGTGGTAGATGCTAGGAAGAACGAAACTCATAATTTAGCAGGTCGTGGACACTTCCAGCTTCAATAAAAAAATTAAAAAATAAATAAACAAACAAACACAAACAAACAAACTAGAGGCTGGAGGAATTCTAATTTCCGTTACTCAGGGAGTCACGGCTGGGCTGATAAAAGCAGCGAGGCACGTCCTCCCTTTAATAGCCACATACAGAATCTTCGGGAGAAAAGGCAGCTTCTGCTCTGTGTTCCCATCAAACTTATATATACTAAGCTTTTATTAAACACCAGGGTCACAAAAGAGTATTGAAACATAAACTAGCAGGTCCAAACCGAACCCGAGTGCGGTCCAGAAACCACCGCCCGGAAGCTTTTTAGAAGGACGGGAGGCTTTTCCTCACGAAGACTTGCAAATGTAGACACGAACACGCAAATGCAAGAAGTTAACAAAACAGGCCTTTCCGGTTTTCTTTCAAAGACTTGCTCTGTCTTGCGGTTCTGTCGTGCACGCTTCCCAGACTTGGTAAATGACGACACGCGCTGGAGACAGTCGTCAGACACCACCACCTCGCAGGCCCTAACGCGGTGCCGGCACCTAAGCCTCCCGCAGAGCTTAGAGAAGGCCCACGTTTTTGGAGGCACCGACGCGCGTGCAAAGCGGACCCGCACGGCGTCGGCCTTCCGGGTTTACCGGGAGCTTTGAGGTTTGCGAGACCCGGGAACATTTCGAACCGAAACCCGAATCTTCCCGCGAGGCTAGGCACACCCGGGGCACCGCGCGGCCGACCGAGCCCTGTGGACTCCTCGCTGCTCTCGGCCCCCGGAGCCCGGGAGCCCGGACGCGGGGCCGCCCCGCACCGCCTGTCCGTCCGTCCGTCCGTCCGCCGACGTCGGGCCTGCGGGGCCGGGCTCTGGGGCCGCCTAGCAGGGGAGTGCCAGGGCCGCCGCTGCCCAGCACGGACCGAGGAGGGCGGAGGCCGCCTGCGCCCAGACCCGGCCGGGGAGGGAACGGGCCGGAGGGCCGGCCGGTTGGCCGGCGTCCGACGGGGAGCGCTGGGCCCGGGCAGCGGCCCCAACTACCTGAGGATGTTGTGCGCCTCCATGCTCCGGTTCTGGTTGCTCGAGCACACCACCGCCACCCGCAGCGGCGACGACGGCATGGCGGCGGCCGCACCGTCCACACCGTCCGCACTCTCCCGCGCCGGGACTCCCGCCTGGCCGCGGCGCTTCCGCGAGAGCAAGATGGCGGCCGCGACGCCCGGAAGTCATAACGCGGAAGCGGCGGCGACGTAGGGCGTCGGGACGCGCGGGCGCGTGCACGGCGTCCCCGCGGCCCCCACGCGCCGGCCCGGAGCGCCCGGCGCCGGCGGGCGGAGGCCCAGCCCACGGGCGCCCGGGCGGGCGAGCGCGCCGCTGCTCCGGGCGTGCGCGGCCGAGGCCCGCGCTCCTCACGGGGGCTGCCCGCCGGCCGCGACGGCGTCCTGACGTCACAACGCCCCGCCGCCGTCGCCGGGAGTGACACTGAGGCTCTGCGCCCGTGTCGTCGCTGGCAGTGACGCCGCGCCCACCCCGACCGGCGTCGGAGAGGGCTGGTCGCGAGCCGGCGCCTCTTGGGGCGGCTCGCCGCGCTCCTAGTCCCCGTGGGCCCCGGGTCCGCGCTCCTGCTCGACCCGGTCCCCCGGCCGGCCCTCCGTGCCGCCCCGCTCTCGACGGCCGCGGCCCCCTACCGGCCTCCCGCCCCCGGCTCGCACAGTCGCTCCCTTGCGGAAGCCGTGCGGAGTTTAACGTTTAATCGCGGTTATGAGGGAGGATTGGAGAGGAAACGTGGGCGGCGTCGGGTGTGGAGAGTGACGACGGAGACCACGCCGACGGGAATGGGGCGGGCGGGCCCCCGAGTTGGAGCTCGGGCACGGACGGAGCTGCGCGGCCGTGACGGACCCCTCTTAACTTCCTCTTAACTTCCTCTTCCCCTCGAAGAGGTGCCCTCTCCCTTTTCCGCCGGGCGGAACCTTCGCCGGGCGGGCCGGGGCTGCAACGTTCCGGATTGCAGTCTCCCCCGCCCCCACTAAACCTTATTGTCCAGGGAATACATGGAGGGCTTTTTGTTTACGTTCGGCGCATTTGGGGTCGCCCGGGATCCAGAGAAGACTCCCGCAGCTTCAGGGCTGGGGAGCAAACGGGCGTGGCGCCCACAGAGCCACCTAAGCTCACTGTTTTCTCCCCGGCTTGGAAGCTGAAGTTTCCTCCTGGATCCCAGCTTCTGCTCTTTACGTTCCAAAGAGTTCTGGGTTTTATTCGGGATCCGTTTAGCATTTTCTTTTTCTTCCTTTTTTTTTT